>NW_020525780.1:0-42134 GCF_003368295.1 Carassius auratus
AATAGAAAACTAAATAAAAAAAACACGTCTTTTTGAGGTTGCACACGCACGCAGCGTTCTAGTGTAGTCGGCTTCATCAACAAATGCCTCTTATGGACTCACTTTGTGAGTCAGAAACACAAAGCACGGCCCAGTTCAAAACAAATTGTTTTTACATTTGTTCTTGAAATCCGATAAATACTGCTTTTCAGCTAACTCAGAAGTCCTCAAAGAAATCTTATCCCGTCCCTGAGATTTATGGCGTAATTGTTTGGTTATCCGATTCGCCGACCGCTTGCTCCACTTAATAATAACATGAAACAAATAAGAAGATGAACCAGACTCTCTGCATCCTATCAATGGAGAAAGGAGAGAGTTGAGCCAATCATCTACAGGGTTTTAATACTTGCATATGCAGTAAATTACAGTACAGTACCAGTACAGTAGATAATGGAAAATTCACTATTCTGTATGTACAGTAAACTGTAGTATATTTTATTTGTTAAAAAAATGTATATGTAGGTAATATGTAGATAAATGACTGCCTAGAGATATGGCTAGCCTTGTGTCCGGAGATCAAGAAACCGCTAACTGCTACTGCTACTACTGTAATGAAATTTGGCCAAATGTGTAGAGGATGCTAAATTTAGTTTATATATATATATATATATATATATATATATATATATATATATATATATATATATATATATATATAATATAAGCTATATATAAAGTTAATTCATTTAATTAATTAATTGCTGAATTATAGATCTGTATCTGTAATGTATGTATACTGTAATAGACAATGAGCTGTAAAAATAATTCCTGAATCCTTGTAAGAGTTTTTTGTTACAGTTTTATTGATCTCAGTGTTCACTGGGCAGGAAAGTCATATTTGAATTGTGAGCATTTACAGTTTTTTTTTCAGCTTCTTACACACAAAATCTTTACTTGTCACACAATTTCTGAAACCTGAAATTCAAAAACCAGAAGCACACACCAAATCTGCAAAACTTTTTATATCCACCCAAAAAAAAAAAAAACATGCACAATTCTCTATATAACACACAAAAATCTAACAGAAATTAATATTTTTCCAAAGGTGTTTGCAAATGTTTGTTTCTGAGATGTGTTTGTGATATTTTGAATGCAGAGCCTCATTTGCAAGATGTGAGGCCTTTTGCATTTTGTGTGTGCAATTCTTAGATTTGTGTGTAAAGTAAAGAAAAGAAAATAGAGGCAAACTTTTGAAAATGTATGTAAGCAGTTGAAAAAAAACTGGAAGAAAAAACATTTTAATAACTAGATTGAAAAGTTTAGAAGAAAAATTTATGCTGCTTGTCTTGTTTAAAAAACCTAAATGGTTTGGTCAGTTTGATCAGGGTTGGAGCTCTTAAATTTGCATTAAACGTGAATTATACCATCTAGCGCATGTAATTGTAATAGAACCACGTCTTCTTTAGTGATACAAGCTACAAACATTTATAACCTGCAGTATAGATAATTACTTAATGTTAATACAATATTTGTGAATACAACTGTGTACTGTATGTCAGACCGCAAATACCCAAAAACTGCATGGGGGCTTGCTTTGGTGTTGCCACCCTCATAGACCCCATGCCACCATAAATATGATTTTCTAAATCCACCCGTCTATATATATATATATATATATATATATATATATATATATGTGTGTGTGTGTGTGTGTGTGTGTGTGTGCTAATTTTTAAAGTCTTACACGTTAAAGGGATAAAAATGATCACAGATCTGTAGAATAATGTAAAGGGATCCAGATATTTTAGTTTAGAATAATATGTGAATATGTAATCATGTAATACAAAAAAAGTTATTGTAATCTGATTAAAAGCATTTTAAAAATGTAATATAATCTAATTACAAGAACTTAAGTTTTTTGGAATCTGTTTTTGTAATGTGATACATGTAATCAGTTTCTACCCAGCACTGTGTATGGGTTACCGCAGTGTTCGATCATGGTTTTAATGTTGTAAATGTTCAGTTTCCTGCACAGACTAAATGTTTCACTTAAGACCTCGATATTTTGTCAAGACCTACTTTTGTGTTGCCTGATTCTTATTTAATTTTTTTCTCTGAAATTACGGTAGCAGTTGACTTGTATTTTATGAATCACCAAGGACCATGGTTTAAGTAAAAAATCTTCTATACTGCTCTGCTGAAGAAAAAGTCAGCTGCATCACCTGAGGGTAAGTAAATTAACAGCCAGTTTTCATTTTGAGTGGACTATCCCTTTGAAATGAGCTGAAATCCCTTTTGAAATGGCATAACCCTGTGGGGTCAGTGGTTCAAAAGTAATCTGATCGGATTTGGGTTATCAGATGTGATCAAATCTTGAAAATGGGTTGTTCAAAAACGAAAATAAAAGGGATACTGAAATTGGATGAGATCATAAAATCTTGGTTCTATCTTGGATCAAATTGTCACTTTCTGGTTTTGCATATATATATATATATATATATATATATATATATATATATATATATATATATATATATATATATATATTGTACCTGAAATCCTTATACCTGAAATATATATATATATACAAATATTTGTAATTGATAAAAATATTACAATTTATATTTTAATTATATTTTGACCCAAATAAGTAATGACCCTAGTATTCAAAAATCTAGTCATGTGCAACAAAGGTAAAAAACGAGTGTTAACGTCAGTTGTGGAAAGATTTGATGATGGAGAAGATGTTGAATATAGTGATGCCAGTTTCTTTCATTATTTTGTAGACTGCTTTCTAAAACTCACTATTGTCAATGTAATTTAAATCAAATGGTGATGATAATGCTGAGAGAGAGAGAGAGAGAGAGAGGCTGTTGAGTTGTAAATTTGAACCCTTGTCTCTTGAAGATTTTAACCAAAAATAATCTCCTCATCTTCAGAGTAATTACATTCTCTGGCTGGTAAGATTCAATTAGCCAACTGCTGAATCCAGTTACAGAGGGAGAGTACTTGGAAAGTAATAAATCTTGATGGGCTCTCAGAAAACACACAGACCCCAGCGTAAAGACAGAAAGAGAAGGAAGACATTGGTTTAGAATGGATGAATGAATGAAAGGAGGGTGATGGAGACGACAGTTTGCATTATCTTCACAATTTAATTATCCATACAAAAAAAACAGCATTTATGTTTATTTAGAACATCCTTATTTAGCTTTGTAAATCCCTTGTCGGCAAAAAAAAAAAAGAAAGACAAAACCCCCCCTACAATATACGTTTATGTTTAAAGACATCACACAAAACTATTTTCTTCAATTAAGTTTATGTTTCCCATTGGCAAATTTATGGTAAAAAAAAATCTTGATGTCATTTGAAATTGATCAGATTTTCTTTTTACACTAAAATTTTGATATATTTTTAAATCAATCTAACCTTTTAACGTCTGAACTTCCAGCACTTAAGTCCTGTTTTTCAGCCCCACAGAGATCTTCCTTATCTGGCAGTATAACAGTCACCTGCAGGACGAGTGAAACACAACTCAAACTCTGACTTTAGTATTAAGAACCTAAGATCTGATATTACGCCTTGACAATAAAACATTAAATAGATCCATTAGTGAACAGTAGGAACAGCCTCTCTCCTTACCCTGGGGTAACACTGACACACCGACCAGACAGACCCAATGACCACCATTATCACTCCCGCAGCACAGAACGTGGCAAACACCTGTGGCTTCTCTACAGACATCATGAACAGACCCAACGCCATGAACGCCATCCCCAGAATGATGAGCCATAGCGGTACGGCTTGTTTTCGGCCATGGAAAAATGTACAAGTCCAGCAGTGGATTTCTTAAGCTCACAGAGGAAAGTATCGCTGAGCGTGTGGAGCTTTATGAATGTGTCCTCATAGAGGTGAAGGGCAGGAATGAGTGACAGGACACAGGGCCAGTGGAGAACCAAGATCTGGATCATTGAACCCGTAATGGGCCTTAGTCAGGTGACCTTCCCCCAGGTAAAGGTTGCATGAGCTTGAGCAATCTTACTACATTCATTTCCAGGAATTCTGGCATCTTAATGATATAGCAAAGAGAAATAAAGTACAAGAACACACAAAACTTTCGGTTTGATATATCAATATTGGTTACAAATAAAAAAATCAACCATACAATTTCTGTATCATACAGTGTTTTATATGCACAGGTCATAGTAATATACAGACAAAATGATGTGTAACTGACAAAACATCTCTGAAAACACACTTGTGCAGCATGTAGGATGTGTGATATAGAATGAATGAAACACACGAAACAGAGATAATAGTTTCTGATAGGCCTGTTAAAGTGACAATGAAAGTGGCAATCTAGAGAGAGGCACACATTTCCAATCCCATATCTTACAACATAATGTAGGCCTTCTATTAAAATAATAAAATAATAATAATAAAAAAAATATTAATAATAATAAAATGAATATACATTAGGAAATGTTTAAATCTTTCTCAAAAACATGTTCTGGTCATAAGGGGAAAGGAGTGTGTAGAAAGCAAGGCACAATTCAGTATTTGGTTCAGCTTATTAATAAAGTGGTACACAGTGGCATTACAATCATAACTTAGCATTTTAACCTTCATGTTCTGTTCAGACTGACTTCATGTTTGGAGTCCCACCAACCCCAGTAATAAACATCACCATTCAAGTTTTGGGTAAGTTATTTATTAATATTATTATTATTATTATTATTATTAATTCATTTATTTAGCAGGGACTTTAATTTTATAAAAAGAAGTAGACATTTACATGTATTTTATTGATGGTTTTCACAAAAGTATTTAGCAGCTTGACTGTTTTCGACTGGGATAATAATAAGAAATGCTTTTGGAGCACCAGATCAGACTATTAGAATAATTTCTGAAGGATCATGTGACCCTGAAGACTGGAATAATGACTGCTGAAAATTCAGCTTTACCATTGCAGGAATTAATTACAAAAACTGTTAGAATTTGTAATGGTATTTAATAATATTACTGTTTTACCTTTTTTGAAATCTTACAGACCCAAAACTGGAATGGTAGTGTAAGTGTAATATTAAATAATAATTAGAGGGGTGGGGAGAAGGGGGGACCCCTAGGCACTGATTTGATGGCTTCAGCAGGTTTTTAAAATAATCTAAAATTTTCCCTTAAAATTAATATGTTTGTTCCCTTTGTCTGACTTAAGAAAAAACAGATATTGACATGTTTCACGGGACACGTAGGGAAGCCATGGGGAAGTTGTGACCTAGTGGTTAGAGAGTTTGACTCCAAACCCTAATGTTGTGGGTTCGAGTCTTGGGCTGGCAATACCACGACTGATGTGCACAGGGCACTGAACCCCAAACTGCTCTCTGGGTGCCGCAGTATAAATGGCTGCCCACTCCTCCTGGTGTGTGTTCACAGTTTGTGTATGTGTGTGTGTGTGTGTGTGCACTTTGGATGGGTTAAATGCAGAGCACGAATTCTCAGTATGGGTCACCATACTTGGCTGTATGTCATGTTACTTTTTTTCACTTTCAAATAATTTTATTCATATAAGAAGTAAGGAATATTGTTTTCTTTTCATATAAAAAGCAGTTCCACTGTTTACGACACTTGGTGTCATTTGTAGCATGCAGAGATCTGCACTTTTATCGGCTTCAAAACTAAAATTAAAATTAAAATGTTTATCGTCAGCCAAAATTTAAATCAGTACACCTCTATTACAAGACAGGAAACTGGAGGTTGGGTTCTTTTGGAGGTTAGACTGATCTTTTGTGTCACTTAAGGCACTTTAGCATTTTTTTTTTTTACAGATTAAAGATAGAGAAATGGAGCTGCACAATAAAAAAGTACTTTTTTTCCATTTATTATTAAATAATGCATATGTACTTGTGAACTTGATTCCCTTTTAATTTCGGATTACTTTTGCAGTCTGTATCTACTGTTTCAATAACTTAAAGGATAGAGATATAAAAAGATATAACCCTTTAAGTGCATAATCTCTTGTAGAGTGCATGCAGAGCTGTGTGCATTCATGCATACAAATGTTACTTTGTTTTTTCATTCAAATCAAAAATGAAAGTTATGAATAAATATTCCCCTTTCATACTGCAAAAACTGAAAAATATCCATCTTTCATCCCATCGCTGTTTTGATGCCGACATTCAGTTGCAGAATTTAAGGTATTTATTTATTTCTGTAGAATAGAGTTTAATATGGCCATTTATAAAAATAACTACTGGCTTAACTGTGACTGACAGATTTTTTATATCTGTGCACCCCCAATTAAACCATATTTTCAATCATAACGTGTCGGTGTCTAAAGTCAAACCAATGGTAATACTTGGTTTTCTGCTGCAGTGATCTTCATAACAGTCTCATAAGACGGCGGCGGCTCCATTTGCCAGGGTGGAGGGGTTGCAGGTTGGCTCTGTGGACCAATGTCTGAGGTGGGAGGTGCTTGGACTGAACTGTGCTCCTCTGCTGTAGCCCTCCGGATGCGATCCAGCCTCCTGGGGAAATGAGAACAGCAGTGAATATGTGTACATATAGTTTGAATATGTGGCATAATTGCAACTCAACTGGATATTTAAAAGGATAGCTCCCCCCAAAATGAAAATTAACCCATGGTTTACTCACCCTCAAGTAATCCTAGGTTCATTCTTTTAGACAAATACAATCAGAGTTAATTTAAAAAATGCTTTATAATGGCAGTGAATGGTGGTTGAGATTTTGGAGTTCAAAAAGGTGCCTCCATCCATCATAAAAAGTGCTCCACATAGCTCCGGGGGATTAATGACAGCCTTCTGAAGCGAAGCGATCAGTTTGTGTTTGAAAAATCGACATAATTAAAACTTTATAAACATTAATCTCTAGCTTCTGCTAACTGCTGTACATGCTTTCACTAGACAGTGCAGTTCCAGCGAATGATGTAGTGTAAGCTCTGGTGAGAATATGCTAGTCTTGTGAGAACCAATTTTTGTTTATAACAAAGAAAAAACAGTCTCCTCTTAGCTTACAGTATGTCGAAATTCTCCAACATTTTTCTTTACAAATCCACCGGAGCCGTGTGTAGTACTTCTTATGATGGATGGACACACTTTTTGGGCCTTCAAAATCTCGACCCCCATTCAATGCCATTATTACGTTTGGAAGAGCCAGGGTATTTTGGGCTTGATGCTTTAGGGAGAGGATGGCTTGAGGGTGAGTAAATCACGGGGTAATTTTCATTTTTGCAAACTAAAAATTTGAAATACGTTGTAATGACGGTGAAGCCGAAGCTGTGTTAGAATCCATTTGCAGAAGTTTATTTAAAAAACAGTTCAACCATCCAAATCGTGAAGCAGAAATCAGAGTCGAGGTCACAGGCAAAGGGGTCAAAATCATAGAAAACAGTCCAACCAGCAAACAAGCAAAAGGGGCAATCCAAAGGCAAAAATCCAGAGAAACAGGCAAAAAGTCAAACACAGTGTAATCAAATCAGACAATGGAAAAATGCTTGGTAAGGCAGTAGAACTGGCAATACTTCGCAAATCATGTTTCGGCCTGGTCATGCTTAAATGGCTGCCAAACAGGAAGTGATAGTAGAAGCAGAGGGAGCGGCACCAGTCAATACTCAGGCGAGGGCTCCCTCTGCTGGTGTGGCGTTACATACGTTTGCATTGGTATACTCTTATCAAAAATCTCAACAGCAACCAAACTGCTTAGATGCATATGTAAATATGTGCTGAATGCTTTCCGTCAATAAAAAAAAATGCACAAAAAAATTACAGTGTTGAGAAAACAGCAGTTAGGAAAGAATCTGATAATAGCAGTGGATATGATTGCACCAGCTCTGCAAATTCACACTCCAGTCAAGTCACATTTATTTACTGTATTCCACACTTTACACAATAGATTGCAATTATAGTGGAAGCAGCTTTATATTGTCAATCATTCAAGACAGTGTCAGTCACTCACTTTCAATTAGAATTACAACTTCAGCTGAGCTGACCCTTGTGGAGCTCCAGAGCCACATCTACCTGTTTCACATTCGTCAAAAACCAATGGTGGTTCTACAGTGTTTACCTGCTTTTAGGAATGTTTGCTTTGGCAACTTCCCGAAACAACTCCAAGCAAACGTTGTTTTGGTCAGATTTTGTTCAAAATTATGTCATGCCGGTTTAGTCTCTGATTTCGCTTAAACTATTAGGATTATAGAGACAAAGTTTACTTCACCTAGTGTATGCTTGCTAGTGTGTCCTTTTTAAACCAAAGAGTTTGAGCATTTAACATTATTCCTTTAAATCGACTGTACTTCAGCTGCCAAAAAGACAGGGGTGGGGAGAAGGGGGGGACCCCTAAGCACTGATTTGATGGCTTCAGCATGTTGCAAGAAACAAAAAAAACTCGTTCCCTCCCTCCTCATTTTTTCTGGGCTAGTGTACAATGCTGACTAGTTTCTGTTAAAATTTATGCTCCAGATCATGTGGTCAGAATGAACTGCTTTGCCCTCTTTGATTCGGGACGATTCTCCAAACAAAAAGAAAACAAAACATATATATGAATATAAACTAATGTCATTATGAAGTAGCAGCACCTCACTATTTAAATGTCAATGGGCCCTTTCTCTCTCTCTCCGTCTCTCGTTTTCCTGTAGACATGGAACACTGAAAGAATTTGGCGCCCAGCAGCTGTTCAGTCCTCACTTGGCCTGTGAACGTGACCTTGCTGTAACATTTTCTCTCCATTTCTCCATTAACTGCATGGCACAGTTGCATTTTGTCAGGCAATGAAACATTTAAAAATGATTCTGACTGAGTTGACTAAAGGCAGTCAGTTTAAACTCTTAAACTAATTACTGTGATTGACACAAAAACACTGTTGTGCTGAGCTAGGCATCACAAAATGACTTCCTAACATTTTATTTAAAACTAAAATGTGTAATTCCTGCAACACTAAACACACCAAACAAATTGCAGAAGAGGCTAACAAACAATAAGCTAAGACATTTAATTTGTACATTAAACTGGAATGACAAAAATATCAAATAAAATCAAAAATAAAACAGACTAAAGCTGAAGTGCTGAAGTATGAATCTGATTATTATTTTTTTAATTTTTTTTGCACAAGCCAGATCTCATAGACATATTGGATAGAGGAAAATGATCATCCTTCCAGCTAATACATTGGGCTTTTGTGCTATGAAAACCACCAAGTCTATCTATTATCTGACAATGCAGACTCTCACTGTTTTCACTGCTGACCTACTTCTAGAATCAGAACATTTGTTACTTCTGCGTAACTTTGGCTTCTAAACGTAGAGTGAGCCAAAAAGAGACAGAGCACCCTCTTAGTTTGCATATTTTTATAAACCGAAAGCCAGAGATCGACTGAGAGAATACAAAACCACCAAACAGTGTATCATTTTTCTGCATTCTTATGTTTCACAACTGATGTTACTAGTTCTAGTGAGTGCAAAAGAAAACGAATACTATTGCTCATACTTAAGTAAAAACAATCATTTAATGACTTCTAACTAATTCTGAAAAATAAAAAAATAAAAAACTTATTTAGAAATGCAACTTATTTAGGTCAGGGTCAGCAGGTGGTCCAATCTATGATGCCATTTCCTATTTTATGGGTTTTCTGCATTTTGGTTGCACCACATGACTGTCATTTTATGGAAACATTCTATAAAGTACATATATACATAGAATCACAAAAATAAATAAATAAAAAGATTATGTTTTATTTAATTTTACCTTTTTAATTCGCTTTTTTTTCTTTCTTCATTGCGAAAACAACTGTATCACAAAGACATTTTCTATTTGCCTCCAAATATCAAAATGAATTGCAATTCAGGAATTCAAAACATGCTTATCATAGAAAATGTGTGTTCAAGACATTGTATGTATGTATGAATACATTTATAGATGTAACAAAAAAAAAGATTGCTATGTCAAGAACCCATCCTTGTGGACCATGACCTCTCAAAATGCCTAATTATTTATCTTCTGTTCTGTTTTTGATATTGTTCACATATACAGCTTTGAATACACTACCTGATTTTTGCCTCAATTTGCAGTCTGGACAAATCAGTGCTAGTTGCCAAAAGTCAGAACCAGTGTGCAAATATTAAAATCTGTTCTGGTTTTAAAAGTCATGTAGTCTGTTCCAGCTTTTAGAGTGTCTCTGTTTATATTGTATCTATTCACAGTGTTCCAGAAGCCTGATTTGACATTTAAATACTCCATGACACTTGTGGAGTTTGTATAGAGTTGCAACAACTCTGACTAAACCCTTGGATCTCTTTAATTGCACTTATAAATTAGCCTCATAATGATATTTATGCATGGAAAGCATTTGCTTCTTACCTTTGCACCGCAATGGCTTGGTGGTGGGTGTAACAGGTGCCTGTTCGCGACTGTAAAAGAAAGTGACCCGGCACAGGTACATCACTGGATTTAATGGCCACGCCGAAGGCACGGATGAGGATAAGAAGGCCCAGACACACGATAGGCACGCTAATGAAAACAATGTACATATGCTTGTACATAAACATTGTCGTAAAGAGCACTAGGCCTGCTATCACAAGCAAGATCCCCAATGAAACTTGCCATCTGTGCTTGAAGGACATGTTGTTTTTTTTGGCTATGCCATCACTAGTAGACACGTTGTTTTCTGCCCTTGTAACAGCACACGTGTCACTGAGCATGTGTTTATGATAGTCCGAGTATGTGCTTCAAGTTGTGTTGCACAGAGCACAGCACAAAAGACAGTCCAGCCCTGTGGTCAATTCATATCCTCCCAGAGACCATCCTAAATATAGAGCAGCATAAATGAGTTAACGTTACACTTGCACCCAAGCTTTTTACATATTAAAACATCTTAAAGCATATTAGGACATATCGCAGCATGCTTCAATATAAATCCAATTGCTCATAAGATAGCTAATAAATACATTAAGATATATGCTTCATGTGGTAATGTACAAATAAACTTACTGAAATACGACATAAGCAAAATGACTACGTTAGTTGCATTAAAAAGGTAAGTTTAAATTAGGCAAAATATGTTTATATTAATAATTTCATTATTACAATATAACGTATGAACATCAACCTAATACCGTAGTCTTGTCCATATTAAATACAATTCATAAATGTTATTCAAATGTCGCTGCAATTATTATAGGCGAATCTTATGATTTAACATTTGTGACTGAATGTATTTTTCAAATGTAACAAAAATCTGGCTATTCAATTCGTCTTTATAAATGCATTACCTTGTGAGTCCGACGGGCGTTTGTTTTGATCATGAAGTTGAACATCAGTGGATGAGTGTATGCGTTTCTTCTAATGAACGGTCTTCAACATATATTATCTGTACTGAAGAGGCTTCTAGTGCCGCTTGTTTCATTTATACTCAGCGAGGATAATCATTTCCAGCAAGCTCTTCACTTTACCACAGAAATCGCCAGTCATTTCCTTCGGGAATCCTAATGGAAAGTCAAGCTCTTCCCACAACCATCGCTGTTTGAGTCTCTATAAGCATTTAAACGTGAAGAGGAAGTGGCAGAGTTTATGGGCGGGGGTTGATGCCACTTCAGAGCGACGACCGATCCGTTCCGTTAATGAATCGTTCTTTTGAAATGAATCGCTTTATTGGTTCAGGTGAGCCGGTTCACTAAACCAGTCCAAGAACGGATCATTTGGCTCTGCTAGGGGGAAATGACAGAAATTGATATTATTACAGTTTCTTTAAATATTAGGGTTGAATATGACGTGTTACGGGTTGCTGCTCAGAATTTAACTTTGTTTTTTATGTGTTTATTTATTTATTTTATTTTATTTTACTGTTCAAACGAACCGAGTCGCGGAAATGAGTCTGACCTCTCCCATCACTCGGGAAATGACACGGTCCTGGGCGTGGAAGAGCCCAACGGGTCTCATGTGAAACTCGAGTTTCGAGATTCCTGATACAATCACAGCTTTATTCAGTGCACACAATCTTTTATTGAGGATAAATCTGATGAAGCCACACTGTACTGCCACAACATTAGACAAGAACAGTGGTGTCAGTCTCATTTGAACAGTTTAATAAGTTAATGTAAAAACACTCACTGTCCTGCTCACTGTTAACCCTTTGATGAGCAGTCATTAAAAAAGTCCCAGAAACTCTGCAGTGGTCTCAGATTAATTCTTCTGCATAAAATCAGGGGCACTTCCAATCACTGAGAGGGACATACCTCTGCAGATCATATGGCAATGAACCATGCAGCACCTCATTAATAGATCTGTATAAAACGTTAAGATTGACATATTATGGGAAATAGTTTAGGAATGGGAACTGGAATTTCTCCCAACCACTATTTCTCAAAAGAGAGATTACACAGTGTCCCATGGCACAGCAAATAGTTAGAAACAGCGGGATATGGGTGTTGCTTGGCATGGTTACAACTTGCATAGATGAGATGTTACATTCTTAAACTCGGCTGAGTTCTTGGAATTGATCTGAATCGTTACTACTTTTAGTGTCTTATGTTAGCCTTTCATGCCACTTCATTAAAAAAATGAATAAGAAAAGCGTGAGTCTGGTTTATCCTTTAGTTAGTTGTTTAAATAATAATAATAAAATAACTAGCATCATCTCAAATAAATGTCTAGCATGCAAACACAAATGATGTAAATAGCCCTTGGTAGATTATTCATTGCAGTTCAAAGAAAACACACAGAATATGTTCAAAATAGAGAATACCCAGAAGTGCTCTTGTTAAAAGATGAATATCGTTGTAATGGATGAGTCAGAGGAAGCAGTGGCTGTCAATGCAATGTTTATAGTGTTCCAAACAACATTAACAGAGCATTAGTTCATCATTAAATTCAGTAATGCTGTGTGGTTTTCTCAGAGATGTGCTCCCATTATCAGCCACCACAATATGTGCTTTATGCATAAATCAATTCTCTGGCCAGATCTCTACAGTAACCTGACCATGCGGTTTTTGAGTCAAAATTGTGTGCTCATATATGCCATGAAAATATTCTTGACATTAAACTCAGTGTTTCACCCTGAGAGTCTTACAAATGGATAAATATACAAATCAAACACATTTCGTTGTCATTAATCAAACCTGTTGTCTGATATTTTTTTCAAAAGTGTTGGAATATCATGCAAAATACAGTTACAGGACAGTAAATCAGCTGCAAATGCATTTAAGTGCAAATGGAGATACTGTTAATTTTTTTGGGGGGGGGGGGGGTGATGAATTGTGAATATTAACTTAATAATAATAATTCAACTATAAAAATGTAATTGTAATTTATTTTGACATCTTTGTGATTCGCTAGCTTTGACAGATTCACTTGACTGCAGAACTGAATACACTCCTATGCACAAGCTCATTTTCTCACATTCTCGCAAGAATAGGTTAGAATACATAGAATTTGAGATATTATTGAGATGACTTGAAACGATATGAATTGGTACGTCTAACTAAAATCAAAACCTTCTCTTTAAAAAAAATGTAAAAAAAATGCATTGCATTATGTTTATTGAGATATCAACCACTTATTTCCAACAGCTTGATTATAGATTTTTTATTTATTTATAATGCATTTTATTTGAGAAAAAGCACAGTATTCTACATTTCATTCTGAAATAAAGGCTGTAAACACATGGATAAGTCAAGAACCATCTCAAGAGGCACAAAACAGCCCCTCGACTCGACGAGCTGTGGATTGCCAATGCCTGTTTTGAAGCTTCATCAACACTTGTTTGCATATACTTATGATGGCTATTCAGCTCCTTAGTTCGGGTCTCAGGCGATGAACGAGGCTCAGATGTCACACTTCGAAACTGATCTCTCGTGAGCGTCCAAACAGAGGTTCAGTGAGCAGCTGTGTGTCTGAGTAGCTGCGTCTCAGGTGCGTGGAGCTCCTAGTGGTTTTGATGGCCACCTCATAAGGCGGGGGAGGTTCCATGTCCCAGTGAGGCGGCCGACCCCGAGTGGTAGGGCTAAAACAGGTCGGCTCCATCGGGGGATAGTCCAAATCTTCCCCATAAACACCTAGCCTTTGCAAAGTCCTTCAAAACACAATCACACATTATTATTTTTAATAAGTGTGCTGGGCCTGGTGAAGCAGAACCAGGATGTAAGCTGGTGTAAGATGTTTATCAACACTAGAGGGCCTTTGAGTATCAGATAACAGAGGAGCAGCTAAGGTTCTTAGGCTTCTCCTCTAAGTGATTTTTAATGGCATCTGATGGTGAGAGAGAGGGGGAAAGGAAAGAGAAATGGCGTAAATCCGGAGGGATTTGGGTTATGGGTGGAAAAGTAAAATTATCTCCATGCTTGCTCCTATCAATTCCAGTCAAAAAAAAAAAAAAAAAAAAAAAGCTGCATGAAAATGCATGCAACGATGTGGGCCACTTTTTGTTAAATTAACTATTTTTTTATGGCACATGAGGTCTTGTCTTTTATTTTACGCTGATAATATGCTGAATGTTTTTTATTTATTTATTTTAAAATATTTTAAAATATTACACTGTACTACATGTGATAAAATATGAGATGGAGTTTGAGTTCAGAGAGATTAGGTTGGATTCATGGGTGTTGGAATAAGAACAATATACAACATCAAGATGAGATATTTTGAGTCAAAAGTGCATATATATAAATAATACATTGTATGGGTCAAAATTAATTATTTTTCTTTTATGCCAAAAATCATTCTAATTTTAAGTAAAGAACATGTTCCATGAACATATTTTGTAAATTTCCTACCATAAATATATGAAAACTTTTGATAATTAATATGCATTGCTAGAACTTAATTTGGACAACATCAAAAGTGAGTTTCTCAATATTTTGATTTTTTTTTTTGCACCCTCAGACTACAGATTTTCAGTTGTATCTCGGCCAAATATTGTATCCTATTCCTAACACACCGTAAATCAATGGAAAAACTTCTTTATTCAGCTTTCAGATGGTGTACAAATGATCATGACTGGTTTTGTGGTCAAAGGTCACATATAGAATTTAAAAGGTACAATATAAAAGTACCAAGTATAAAATTGCAATTGCATGAGTAATTCTACTATATGTAATAGAACTCCTCATTAACTGTATATAATTAGCTAAAGTAGCTTGCATAAAAATACTTTTGTATTAAAATATACAATATAAAGAGTACAAATAGGCTACTACTAATAAAATATAAAGAATTACCTAGAATTAGGCTAGTCATTAAACATATATAATTACTTTAAAGTTCATAAAGTACAATATAAAAAGTAAAAGTATAGAAAATTGCAATTCCATGAGTAAATCTCTCTATCTATTTATCTTTAGCATGAAATATCTCTTGACATTACAATTTTATAGTTACTTGAGTGTAGGTTAGTGTCCATTTATGGAAACGTTATTTTTTCTGAGTTAGCCCATGAGGAGAGTTTGAGTGTCGAGTCTCTCTGTTAATGACTCTAGATTGATCCTGATAAAGGCTATTTTGGATGGAAACTCCTCTGCGATTCAACTCCAGATTGCTCAGTGATTTAATATTTACTTCATCTTATCAGAATCATCAGCGAAGACATTTATAAGTGAATTTATGATGCGATCCCCCACTTACCCGTGCAGAATGACAGACTGGGACTCGGGGAAGTGGTTTCCGGGCGCTGGGGTGAACAGGGATTGACTGTAGTCGTGACTGTCCTCTTCATTATAAGGCACCGGGTTTCTCTTGCCGTTCATCGCCCAGAAGAGCCCTAATGTGAGCATCACCGCCCCGAGCACCACAGAGCACATGCTGAACGCCTGCAGGCGACTTTGATGAGAAGTTAGAAAAGCGGTGGTGCCACCGGAGACTATTAAAAATACTCCAATAAATATAGCGCCATGATGTAGTGAAGGCATAATGTAAATTCATAACACTGATCT
This sequence comes from Carassius auratus, assembly GCF_003368295.1. Taxonomy (NCBI): domain Eukaryota; kingdom Metazoa; phylum Chordata; class Actinopteri; order Cypriniformes; family Cyprinidae; genus Carassius; species Carassius auratus. The sequence goes on from NW_020525780.1 coordinate 15,911, forward strand.
ATCTGGAAAGTTCCGCGCGCATCGTCCAGCTTCAAGTTGATATCGAGAATCCAGGGCGAATCAAGTTTCTCAAACGGAGACTTGTCTGCATTGGTTCACTTCTGAAGGAAACTGCATATCCTGTGCGCACTTTATGACTGATAATACCTTCATATTACCCAATGTCTTGATTTAGGCACTTAATAAAAAAGGACATAATGTGCATTAAACAAATGTAACATGCACTCGGTGGTGATCTGCTGTCCGCGCGCATCAGGTTTAGTCCATGCTGTCAAATGAGCGCAGTTGCTGTGCTGTCAAACTCCTCTGTCATTATAAGAGCATCATTAGAGTTCATGCCCCACCCCTGAGCCGTCTGTAGGACAGATGCTCATTGGCATGAATATGAAAATGATTTCTAACAAGAAAACACATAGACATACTGTAGGCCTATTTGTTGCAGCTATGGTGATCTCTAACCTTTTTAAAATAGATTTCCCCCGAGATGAAAATCCAGTTGCTAAATATAGGTAAATATAGCCTTTATCAGTGTGAACCGTTATAAATATTAGTTTGCCGTTTAACCCTTCATGCTCCTCAGTCAAGACGTCAAAAATGTAGAAAGTTTTTTTTTTTTTTTTTTTTTTTTTTTTTAATTAAAGGGATAAAATGTTTGCTTGTCATCATTAACTCACCATCAAGTGAGTACCCAAACCTATGAATTTCTCTCTTCTGTTGAAAAAAACTAAAAAATACATATATAGTTCGAAGAATGTTGGAAAACCCTGCCGGTAGCCATTGACTTACATAATATTGGAGGAATATGAAGACTTTATAAAAAGTATGTTGCTACTGGCAGCTGTTTGGTTACATATTCTTCAAAATCTTCAGCCAAAGAAATAAAATCATACAGGTTTTGAACAATTTGAGGATGAGTAAATGATTGACACCATTTTCGTTTAGGACCACTTTAAGAGATTTTCACATGTTGTTCCTCTACAACATAAATTAAACAAAGTGACTTGTGGATTTTTGTTACTAAGTAAAAGCATTCAAGCAGGTGGATTCTCTGTTGTAGCTGTTTTCCTTTTTAGCAGCTTGCACATGAACATATATGGCTTAAGGATTCACATTTAGGCCTATATGGTGTGACTGTATCTAATGTTATAGAACAAGAAATGTTCCAGTATACACAGATCTTCACCTAAGCAGTTTCATTTGGTTAAAACAGTTAACCTTTCATTAATTTTGACAATATAATTTATTTTACTCAGAAACCCTATGATAAAACACTTTTCTAAACTTGGGTAAGAATATTCTATAAATTGTAAATTATAGTATTGGAATAATCTTTTAAACTGAAATGTATGCCGATATCTGTACTGCTATCACAAGTCGCCTCATTTCTCAACTACTGTATAATAATGAATACATCTCGCTGAGTCAATGGTGTGACGGTGTTTCTTTCTTGTGATTGGCTGAACAGACGACACGCAACCTCTGGCGTCATCTGATTTGATGCGCTACTGGCCAATCATTGCATGCTGGGGGCGGTGCTTAGACCACCTGGGCAAGTTCCTAAACAGCGTGTAATATGCAGATGACAAATAGTGTGTGAGCAAGTGGGGAAACCGCGTTAAATAGCAGTTTATTAGACAGCGCTAATGCATGTGGTTTTATGCTCGTCCGCTGTGAATAATAATAAAAAAAGCGTCTGTGAAGTCAAAACCCAGCAACAAGCTCCATGCGTTTTTAAATTGCATTGTAATTAGGCGATTTGTGATTTAAACAAGCTGTCGGAATGAATCCGTTATTATATTTGGGAGGGTTAGTTGTCTTGTTTTTGGTGTGGATTAAGGTGAAGGGCTTGGAGTACGTGATAGTACACCAGAGATGGATCTTCGTTTGCCTCTTTCTGCTCCCCTTGTCAGTCATCTTTGATGTGTACTATTACCTGCGCGCGTGGATCATCTTCAAGATGTGCTCAGCACCCAAGCAGCACGACCAGAGAGTCAGAGATATCCAGAGACAGGTAAGTTATGAATGATTTTTATGTTAGCCTACATACTTTCATTAATAACTTAATATTTTATATACGTTAGTACTGCCAAAGGTCTCTTGAAGTATGCCTATAGTCTTTGAATATAGTCTTTGGTATTGATGATAAATCATTATGCATTACAAATTAGAAATGCATGTAATATGAATGAATATGCATGAAAAAACAAATAAATGTGCAAACGGCTTGATCTATAAAGGTAGGCTTTGTCTCTTCAAATAAATTCTGATTGAAAAGAAATAAAATAATTGATGGTACAAAAAAAGTCTCTCTGCAAGTTATGGAGTTGCGAAAGTAGGGGCGTGGCTAAAAGTGACTAACACGCCCCCTACATTCGGCACACAATGACAGGTGCATCAGCAGGTGTACTTATTGTTAACTAAAACAAAATAGTTTTTGGTAATTTTACTGTGGTTTTGCTGAATCAGTGTAAAAAAAAAAAAAAAAATTATTGTATAAAAATGATGAGACCTCAATGCAATCTGGTTTGAATAAAATGTGACCATGTAAAATTTTCAGGTGCGAGAATGGAAAAAAGAGGGAGGGAAGAAACATATGTGCACAGGTCGTCCAGGATGGCTGACTGTATCTCTCAGGGTGGGAAAGTACAAGAAGACGCACAAGAACATCATGATTAACATGATGGACATTCTGGAGGTGGACACAAAACGGCAGGTGGTTGTTGCCAGATATTATTATTATTATTTTTGATAATAAAATCGTTTAAATCTCTTCTTTAATTTAAAGGAATAGTTCAGCAGAAATAACCATTTGCTGACCATTTAACTCACTCAGGCCATTCAGGATGAAGATGTGTGTGTTTCTTCATGTGAACAGATTTGGAGAAATGTAGCATTACATCACTTGCTCACCACTGGCTCCTCTGCAGTGAATGGGTGCCATCAAAATGAGAGTCCAAACGGCTGATAGAAACATACAATGAAAAGTGAGGAAATGTGCAATTGTCAAAAACAACAAATCAAACTTTTGTTACTTTTTCCAGGTGGTGCGTGTGGAACCCTTAGCCAACATGGGTCAGGTGACTGCTCTGCTCAACTCTATTGGCTGGACCCTGCCAGTGTTGCCTGAACTCGATGACCTCACAGTTGGTAGGTTTTATGACAGAAGCGAATAAACAAGTATTTAATTATCCCTGCATCATTCACTGGATGTTTTGTCTAAAACAACTTACTTTGCATTTGAGGATGTGGCTCTGTGGTACATTTTCTGTAAGATAGTAAATCTGAATATTAATTACTATTAATTTCAGTAACACACATACACATAAAGGGTTCTCATATTTTTTTTCTTCTTTTGCATCGGTGTTAAGTCTATTTATGCCTGATTGTTACCAGGTCTCAGATTACAGCAAAACTCTTATTTATGTGGCGTCTAGATGCATTTGATAATTTTCGGTTCGGCACACAGTAACACTTCTCTCCATTTAGATGAAGACTGTAAATCATCTCTGACCTGTATAATCTCGTTCTTTCTTTCCGCATGCACCACAAGGTATTTGTTTAATGTCTCTGAGCACTTGCAGATATTCGCTTTCTTCAAATGGAGCATAACGTTCTTTCCTGATCAATATTGTATGCCGTGTGTGGTGCATCAGAGGCTACTTGTAATCAGGTTATGGATGAGCATTGTCCCTGTTTCAGTGAGGCAGATTAGATTAGGGCGGATACGGGTCCTATTGCTGAAAGTGTTTATAGATCTCAGAAAAGAGCGCTCATCGGCGGAGAAATGTTTTACACAGACTTTCCTTCAAATTCATTTGTAATTCTGTAGAGACACATTGGAAAGGTGTGCTGTGTTTGTGAAGTGTTGAACGATAGGAGATTTTTCTGGCGACATGTATTGATTCCTATATCTTTGATACTGTAAGGACTGTTTGAAAGCGCTCGTTTTATACAAAACCATACCTTAAAGCAGTTTAGAGTGCATCTATAATCAAAGGTCAGTTATTGGACTTTTGACCCTTCCCTTTTATTGCCCAGTTGGCACTTTTCACAAATAACTTTTAGATTTTTTTTTTTTTTAAGCTTTAGAAGCAAAGAATGTTGTAGCGAGACCTATTTAAGTTATTTATGTAACAGAAACATAAACAAACATATTAGTATTAAAAATTGTACTCACAGACAAAACACAACAAAAGATTTATGTGCATACGTAAGTGCATAGATTTAAAATAATCTTTAGACAGTGATGGAACATGGTAATTTGGCTAAAAACATGTAGTTGAAAGAGAGTATTGCATTTTATAACTAAGAAAAGGGAATGAAATTTGAAAGACACTGTAGAATATTTAACATTTTTAATAAACATCAAAATTAGCCTATATATATATATATATGCAGTTCAAATCTTGTTCCATTTTTCACTTTTATAAAAATTGTATTGACTGTAGCCTATTTATCATATATTACATAGTACATTTTTGTCACTTTGAAAGTTTTCAGGTTTATTGATAAAAACATCGATGTCAGAAATATGTCCCATGCAAAAATAAATTATATTTCAATCTTCACTAATTGTTAACATGTTGTTTATAGTTCTTTGTTTTGAGCCGAGATTAAACTATATGAATATATAGTTCTGGTTCAAAATACTATACAGTTGAAACAAAGTTTCAAAGTGTGTGTATTTATTTATTTAAAGATACTTATACTGTGCCATTGAATACTATAACAAAAATAAATGCTATTCTATTAAACTTTTTTTATCAGCGATAATAATAAATGTTTCTTGATTATACCGGTAATATTAAATGATTTCCAAAGGATCATATGACACTGAAGACTGCAGTGATGAGACTGAAAATTCAGCTTTGCCATCATAGGAAAATTTTTTTTTAAATTAAATTAAATTAAATTAGTGCTGTCAAACAATTAATCGTGATTAATCACATCCAAAATAAAAGTTCTTGTTTACATAATATATGAGTGTGTTCTGTGTATATTTATTATGTGTATAGAAATACAAACACTTGCTTGTATATATTTAAGACAAATATGCTGTTCATATATTAAATATATTTCTATATAATATAAATATATAATATATGTAAATTTTTCTAAATATAGACTGTATGTGTGTGTATTTATATATACTGTACATAATAAATAAACACATACATATACAGTGCTGTGAAAAAGTTTTGCCCCCACCCTGTTTTTTTATTTCAATAAATACAAAATGCAGTTTTGAAATAACTATTTAATTTCAAGGGAAAAGGCTGTCCAAACCTTCCTGGCACTACGTGAAAAAGTAATTGAACCCTAAATAAAATAAATGGTTGTGCCACGCTTTGGAGCAACAACTGTAGTCAAGCGTTTAAGATAAGTCTTTCACATCGCTTGTGGAGGAATTTTTTCCCACTCTTCTTCTCAGGTTTTCGAGCATGAAAGGACTGTTTAAAGGGGGGGTTGAAATGCTATTTCATGCATACTGAGTTTTTTACACTGTTAAAGAGTTGGATTCCCATGCTAAACATGGACAAAGTTTCAAAAATTAAGTTGTACGTTTAAAGGAGTATTCTTTGTTCCGGTTTGTCACAAGTTTCGGAAAGTTTCGGAAAGAGCGTGCGCTCCCGTATAGTGGAGCAGAGAGAGGCTGTGCACAGACAATCACTGATCAGAGCGAGAGCGTCGCGAAATGTCACAAAAGAAGTGTGTTTTTGGTTGCCAGGGCAAGACAACCCTGCACAGATTACCAAAAAAAAAAAACAGCATTAAGGGACCAGTGGATGGAGTTTATTTTTACAGAGCATCAATGGAGTTGTGCAAGTGTTTTTGTTTGTTCCCTGCATTTCCAAGATGCTTGTTTTACAAACAAGGCCCAGTTTGACGCCGGATTTGCGTATCATTTATTTCTTAAGGATGATGCAGTCCCAACGAAAAAGGGTCACGATCGTGTATTGGAACCGCAGGCGGTGAGTAAAACTGCTTCAAATATCTCTTTGCTCTTTGCTGCCTCCTTGTTAGTGCGTCCCCTCCCATGCCAGAGACCCGGGTTCGAGCCCCGCTCGGAGCGAGTCGTTGCTGCTGCTGCTCTTGTTCAGTTTCAGCCTCTGGATCTGATTCTGGATCATAAATAAACGGCTGAATCTGACTGTTAGCCATGGTTTGTTTTGGATGATGGTTTTTTTTCCTCACGGTAAAGTCACAGCTTCAAAACGCTCTCAACGCAAAAGCCTACTGGCGCTCGTGATTCTTTAGCTCCGCCCACACGTCACGCCTCCAGCCGGTCATGTTTTTCCGGGAAAAATCGGTACAGACTATCTTTCTCTTATGAATATAATAAAACTAAAGACTTTTTGGAGTTATGAAGGATGCAGTACTACTCTATAGTACTCAAGATTAACAGGATATTGGGTGAGAACGAGCATTTCACCCCCCCTTTAATGTCATGCCGCAGCATCTCAATCAGATTTAATTCTGGACTTTGACTTGTCCACTCCAAAACCTTCATTTAGTTTTTCTTGAGTCATTCAGAGCTGGACTTGCTGGTGTGTTTGGGATCATTGTCCTGCTGCGTAACCCAAGTGCGCTTGAGCTTGAGTTCACAAACTGACGTCTGGACATTCTCCTCCAGGATTTTCTGATCGACTGCAGAATTCATGCTTCCATCAATTATGGCAAGACGTCCAGGTCCTGAAGCTGTAGATCAGCCCCAGACCGTCACACTACCACCACCATGTTTGACTGCTGCTATGATCTTCTTTTTATGAAATTATGTGCTGTTTTTACGCCACATGTAACGGGACACACACCTTCCTAAATTTTGTGTCTCATCAGTCCACAGGAAATTTGCCCAAAACTCAAAGATCAAAATATCTTTTGGCAAATGTGAGATGAGCCTTTGTGTTCTTTTTGGTCAGCAGTGGCTTTTGTCTTGGATCTCTTCCATGGATGCTGTTTTTGCCCAGTCTCTTTCTTATTGTTGAATCATGAACACTGACCTCAGTTGAGGAAAGTGAGGGCTGTAGTTCTCTAGATGTTGTTCTGGGTTCTTTTATGACCTCCTGGATGATTCGTCGTTGTGCTCTTGGAGTAATTTTGGTAGGCCGGTCACTCCTGGGAAGGTTCACCACTGTTCCTAGTTTTCTCCATTTGTGGATAATGGCTCTGACCATGGTTCGCTGGAGTCCCAAAGCCTTAGAAATGACTTTATAACCCTTTTCAGACTGATACATGTCAACTATTTTGTTTCTCATCTGTTCTTGAATTTGTTTAGATCGTGGCATGATGTGTTGCTCTTTAAGCTTGCTTCACTTTGTCAGACAGGTTTTATTTAAGTGATTTCTTGATTCAACAGCTCTGACAGTTATCATGTGTGGGTGTGAAATTTAACCCCGCTTTCTAAAATAATGTGGTTAATCACAGTTATTCATGATTTAACAAGAGGGGGCAGTAAATTTAATGGGTTTTTTTTCACGTAGAGCCAGGTGGGTTTGGACAGCTTCTTTCACTTAATAAATTAAATCATAATTTAATAACTGTATTTTGTATTCACTTGCATTAGCTTTGTGTAATATTTTTGATGATTAAAACTTTTAAGTGTGACAAATATGAAAAAAAGAGAGCAAAAAGATGACCGCGATTAATCATTTGACCGCTCTTTAAAATGCATTAAAATAGAAAACAGTTAATTTAAACTGTAATAATATTTCTCACTATATATATATATATATATATATATATATATATTATTATTTATTTATATTTTTCAAGTAAATGCAACTGTGTTGAGCTTTAGAGACTTACTTTAATCATACCTTTGAACAGTAGTATAATATTAAAAGTAATATTAAATATTTCATTCAGTTGTATTCTAAAGGTCATTTACTCAAGAGACTGTACCTCAGGAATGTCTCATGTTGTGTTCAGGTGGGCTGGTGATGGGAACAGGTATCGAGTCTTCATCTCACATCTATGGCCTGTTTCAGCACATTTGTGTGGCTTTTGAGCTGGTGTTGGCTGATGGTAGTCTGGTCCGCTGCACTGAGGTGAGCGCGTTGTTACAGATTATTTCAAACAAACTTAGACATGTTAAAACAGATGTTTTCAAATTTGCTCACAGAAAGAAAACTCTGACCTCTTCTATGCCGTTCCCTGGTCCTGCGGTACTTTGGGGTTCCTGGTTGCAGCAGAGATCCGGATAATCCCAGCTCGCAAATGGGTGAAGCTTTGCTACGAACCTATACGAGGCCTGGATGCTATCTGCAAGAAGTTTGCAGAGGAATCAGCCAACAGGGAGAACCAGTTTGTGGAGGGACTGCAGTACTCTCGGGACGAGGCTGTGATTATGACGGGCACCATGACCGATCACGCAGAGCCTGACAAGGTGATAATGAATATCTGTAATGCAATTTTTTTTTTTTATGCACTTTTTCTTTGGCCCAGTTGCTTTTTGCTGGGCCTTTGAGGAGCCTACATTTCCAGTAGCACTGGAACATGTTTATCTACATTTGAACACCACTGTGTTATCATGGTGTTTAATTTTGTCTCTGTTTTTCTCTGTCTCTTAGACTAACTGTATAGGCCACTATTACAAGCCGTGGTTCTTTCGGCATGTGGAGGGTTTCCTGAAACAGAACCGTGTTGCAGTGGAGTACATTCCTCTCCGGCACTATTACCACAGACACACCCGCAGCATCTTCTGGGAATTACAAGTATGTAATGTACAAGTATGTAATTACAAATGATGCTGGAAAATTTCACTTAACAACACAACTACCAAATTATCTTCTCATCTTTTTTTTATTTTTATTTTATATTTTGTCTTTTTGTTTTTTTAAAAATAACATATTTTTAAATGTTTCAAAAATGTTCAGATGGTTGTATAGAGAATCAGATTAACTTGATTTACAGCAATTATTGTTTTTACACACCATACACCACCATTTTAAAGTTTAGGGTTATATGATGTTATGCTCACCAGGCTGTTTGTTTATTTATTTTTTATTTAAATTTTATTTAAATACAGTAATTTTGTATAATGTGTGTGTATATATATATATATATATATATATATATATATATATATATATATATATATAGATATAGATATAGATATAGATATAGATATGTGTGTGTGCGTGTACATCCAGCCGGTTTTATATATATATATATATGATTTATTTCAGATAACTGTCATTTGGTTTTCTATTGTTTTATATAATGGAATGGCATTTTTTAATTATAAAGTAGTTCAAATGTCTAAATATTTTTGGGACCGCGTTAACCTGTACAGATATTATAATTTTTGCATTCATTATTCTAAATCTTCATAATTATCCTTTATCCATTTTATTTTTCAACGAGTATCCCAAAATACAACCATTTTATTTATTCTACTCCACTGTAATGTGAGGAGTTTAGTATTCGATTATGATCTCCACAGTTATGAAAATATGTAGCTGTATGATTAGCGTTGTATTATGAATGGATCTCTAGGGATTGCATCTTATATTATTAATATCAGACTCTTATTGAGAAAGCCTATTACAAGTTTTAACTTTCAATTTGGCTTTTGGTTTGTGGTGTACACTTAAAGTGTATCAAGAGTTTGAGACACTTAGTCAGAAGTGCACTTCCTCCTCTTTGGTTCCATTAGCTGGCATTTTTCACTTGTCCCATAATGCATAGTTATGGGCAAGACTATTATCCTTCTCTTCCATCTTAATCAAGCCAGGTTTCTCTCTCTCTCTCTCTCAACCCTTCTCTTTCACTCTCAAACATACTCAGTTTCAGCATACACAGTTTCGATGCATTATATCCACTGAAGCCGTCCATTAGCTCCAGGAAGTGTGCGTTGTCTGTTGAGAGACAGGACTAGTCTAACATTACTCAATAAATTATGCAGCTAAAGCTAAAGATGTACAAGCTCAGAAGGAGTGTCTTTGACTGTAAAACATGACTTTTCTGAACATGAAGAATGCTGTATGTATACACATCTACTTCCTTTAGTTACTGAACATATTGATTGGTCATTTCTTTTCTGTCATCTTTTTCTATATCTTGATCTCCTTATCCATGTCATATTATTTTACAACCTCTATTCCTTGTCTATCTTTCAGGACATCATTCCGTTTGGGAATAACCCATTGTTCAGGTATGTGTTCGGCTGGATGGTTCCTCCGAAGATCTCTCTACTGAAGCTCACTCAGGGAGAGACCATCCGCAAGCTATACGAGCAGCACCACGTGGTGCAGGACATGCTGGTCCCTATGAAGCACATCAAGAGTGCCATCCTACGCTTCCACGAGGACATACAGGTGAGACGCCCAAACACACACATAGATATGCACACATTAGGTGAGAACTGATAGCTAATCGCTATAAATTTATATAGTTTTGTATACGTTTTATTATTATAATTATTATTATTTTAAAGTGCTCCTAATATGGATTTTTTTAAATGACCTTTCATGCAGTGTGTAACACAGCTCTAAGTGAATGAAAACATCCTGCAAAGTTTTAAATCTGAAAGTGCAGTTTTATAAAGTTATTGTCTCTCAAATAAAAGTCGACTCTGAATTTTTTTTTTTAACTAAACCGAAACCATTTAATGTTGACGTCAACATGAAACATTAGCATATTGCCCACCTAGTTATTGTTTTTTCCGCAGTGGGCTGAATTAAAATGCTAATTCATTCTTTACCACTAAGTGGGGCTTGTGTAGTGGTAAAAATAGCGGTTTCCCCGGTAACGCTGTACACAAAGCAGCACAGCGCTCACAAACGCTGCTTTATCAGGCTTTACAGGCTCATGATGAAATGAAAATGAAACCAATCGGATCAATCACCACAGATTAGTGTCACGTAAAGGAGGGGTTTGGAAAAATTAATTAAGCGAATTGTTTCAAGTAAACCTGAGTAAGTAAGGTAAAAATAAGTGCAGATTATTAGATTGCAATTAAAGCATAAAAATGTAATTAAAGCATTTTTTGTTCTTGCATGCATGTCAACCTGTCATTGGGGACTCCCAAAACCAAAATATGAACGTTTCATTACCCAAAATGGGGGCGCTTTGAAAATATATGAATGCATTTCTTAATTATTAATAACTGTTACATTATTATTTCAAAACATACTAAAGCCTCACTAAGGAATTGTATATTTATTTCAAGTGAAAGCAGGCATCAAAATGTATTATACTGAAGAACAAAATGTGCCCGCCTGTTCCAGTAATGTTCACCACAGACCTTATTTTACTCAAAAATCGACAGCTGCTATTCTGAAAACCATTAGAAATTCTTGGGGGAACGCATGACTTGAAAAGCTTACTCTCTTCCAGGTTTTATTACTACAAGCTGAACGGCTCTAGAGCAGCCAAATCAGAACATTGTCTGTGATGGAAAAAAAGACAGTATTACCAATGCATCAAACATTAAAACGTTTTTTTTTGGAAGTATTAGTTTTATTCAGCAAGGATACATTAAATTGATCAAAAGTGGCAGAAAAGACATTAGTAATCTTACAAAAAAAATTTTTTTCAAAATAAATGCTCTTCTTTTGAACTTTCTATTCAAGATCCTGACAAAATGTAACCGTTTCTACAAAAATATGAAGCAGTACAATTGTTTTTAACCACATTAGTAAGAAGAAATAAATGTTTAGATCTGAAAATCAGCATGTTAGAATGAATGAAAGCTGGAGTAATTCAGCTTTGAATAAATTACATATTTAAATCTATTAAAATCTATTTCACAATATTGCTGTATAACAAAGTGATTGGATGTGCGACACTTTGTTGATGGTTATGTGTGTGCTGTAGGTGTATCCTCTGTGGCTTTGTCCCTTCATGCTGCCCAACCAGCCAGGAATGGTGCATCCTAAAGGAGATGAAGATGAACTGTATGTTGATATCGGAGCGTACGGGGAGCCCCAAGTCAAACACTTTGAGGCCAGATCCTCCACACGCCAGCTGGAGAAGTTTGTCAGAGACGTTCATGGGTCAGTTATGACTTCTCATCTTTCCGTTATTTGGTAGAACCGCATAAGTTCAACAACCTGTTTATGAAAGAAAGGTGTTTAAAATGCAATTGCTGAAGTAATAGTGGAGGGTACTGTATAACACAAGTCCTTCCTTCCATTCATTTCTAGATTCCAGATGCTGTATGCTGATGTATATATGGAGCGTCAGGAATTCTGGGAAATGTTCGATGGCACGTTGTATCATAAACTCAGAAAGCAACTCACCTGTGAAGATGCGTTTCCTGAAGTCTATGACAAAATCTGCAAGACCGCAAGACACTGAATCCAAACGAACCCGAAAAGAGTGACCAGCAGAACAGCTGAAAAAAACTGTACTTCCCTTTTGTTGAAGTAAATGAACACATTGGGCAAAAACTCTTATTTCTTGAAGGAGCACCAGCTAAATTTTTAACCGCCTTGTTGTATATCTATGTTTAAGAAAAAAAAGTAAAGGCCCTTATTATTCCTAAGGTTTAATACATGCTTAGATTTATTAAAACAATATATAATACTTAAGAGACAGTTTTTCTAGTGCATTCAAATGTGAATAAACTATAAATGAAACCATTTTAGAGTACTTTGCATAATGATCTGTTAAACATTATATAATTATTTTTTATTATTAGAAAAGAGTTACCAATAACTATTTCTATATACACATACACACACACACACATACACACACACACATTCCCTATTTTCCTACATTGTGAGTGTTGCCTACCTCAACAGTCATTTATTTTTTTAGGTGTATTCAAAAGGATATTTTATCTACTAAAATCATTATAGAGCACTTCTTATATCAGCCTGGCACAATTTGTGCTTGTATTTAAGTATTTGTTTTCGACCCATAAAGTACCACTTTTTATTAGAAAGCACATTATTTTTTGATAATTATGGGATTACTTTTGTCATTAGTACAGTTACTGTTATCGTTGGTTACATAGATTAGGTTATTTTAATTCTATGAACAAAACAATAACAATAATGTATTTGTGGCCTTCTGAATGTGTTTTTGCCCTTCTATACTGCATTCACGGTATATTTCTGTATTTGTATTTTCACTGTACTGAAAGAGTTATGGATGTCACATAATTAGCAGTCTCAACAAATCCATCAAAATGAATAATTTAACTCCTCTACAGACTGCTGTGCTGTCAGTAACAGTGAATTTGGCTCTGATCATATTCAGTGAACCTCTAATAATGGAGCTCTTGGAAAGTTCTCCTGTTTTCTATGGTGGTGCTTAATGTGTATTGGTTGGGTTGAGTGGATTTATGGCCGAGGAACATACGCTATGGAAAACAATCATCCATCTGCTCCAGATAAACATTAATGGCTCCCAGTCTCTCCTTGTAACGTGATGCCGTCACATTATGATATACCTTGTTCAGCAGTCATCTCCTTGTCATATTAACTGACATCCTTGCTTCAAAAGAACTTTTCTCTTTTTGGCCACATTATTAATATCCCCTAATTTTATAAATATATATATAATTTTTTTTAACTTTTTTTTTTCGCGAGGGGCCCACTTAAGTGCGGCAATGTCTCCCTCTAGTGACTGAATGAAGCATGTCTCCCTCTAGTGACCGAATGCTTCATTCATATCGTTTCTTTCTGGTGCCTGTGAAGTTGAGTAGTTTCTTCTGCATAAGATCTTGATATATATGGGAACATGAGCATGTCATAAGTATATCACTTACACAGGTTAATATTTTAGGCCTTAAAAAAATTAATTTTTCAGAAATTACAATAAAAATCTTCCAGATGCACAAGCAAATTATTTCATAAAATTAAATGTGTATCTCTAGATAACTGTACTGTAGGTTCCTTCAGTTTGAAGGACTAAAGATATCAGTTTTGTGCCCCAAAAGCTTCTCCGTAGACAACTTAGAGATTTGTGTATCACAGATAAAATACAAAGTTGTCTGTTACGCTACACATTAACAAACCCACTCAAATATTTTTGCTCGAAGTTCCTAGTGTTTTTAGGAGTCACTGATGTTGTTCTACTTCGGTTGCACATAGTAATTGCTGTAAACTTATGCCCTGAACAATTGTTCATCAAAGCAGTGACAACAGTGAAGAAAGCGCCCAAGAGAATTAGCCTGTCCTTTGCTCATTCACACCCATTAAATAGAAAGCAGTGACGTGTTAAGCACTAATTAATCCACCAGTTTGAACATGCCATATAAAGGCACCGTGAGAATAAACGATGTGATTATTTACAGGCAGAACAGCTATGTTTAAGGACTTTCTCTGTTAACTGGTCCTTTGTTGTGGTGAACAGCTACTGACATATCAGATGTTTTGTACAAGAATATTTGTCAAAAAAATAAGCAAATGATTTCCTTATTGTAAAACCACAACTAGTTGTAGTAATATTATGTGTGTGTGTGTTTATACACTACCAGCCAAAAGTTTTTGAACAGTACGATTTTTAATGTTTTTTGATTAATTGTTTTTGCTCTCCAAGCCTGGTTTTGGTTGATTCAAAATACATCAAAATTAGTAATATTGTGAAATATTTTTACTATTTATAATAACTGCTGTCTATTTTAATATATTTTACAATGTAATTTATTCCTGTGATTTCAACACTTAATTTTTAGCATCATTTCTCCAGTCATGATTCTTCAGAAATCATTTTAATATTCTGATTTGCAGCTCTTTTATTATTATTATTATTATTATTATTATTATTATTATTATTATGCTGAAATCATCCGAGTAAACTATTTAGGTTTCTTTAAAGAATAGAAAGTTCAGAAGAACAGCATTTATCTGAAATGGAATAGAAATCTTTTGTAACATTATAAACATTTTATATATATTTCTTTTTTTTTTGACTCCAAGCTTTTGAATTGTATAGTGTATATTAATTTTACAAAAGCTTTTTATTTTAGATAAATGCTGATCTTTGGATCTTTCTATTCATCAAAGAATCCTGAAAAACAATGTTCTCAACTGTTTTGAAAATTGATAATAATAATAATAATAATAATAAAAATTTCTTGAGAAGCAAATAAATTAATTAAGAATTATGATGCTGAAAATTCGTGTGTGTGCGCGTTTTTAAATGTACAAACTAGAAACACATTTTCCATTCAACAATAATTACAATAATCAAAAAAACCCGTTTACACACAGCACGCCCGCCAGTGTACAAAACCACGCCTAACATAACGACAAACCACGCCCACTAAACCACTCCGACCGCTTTGAATGCCGAGTGCGCTTAAAGCCCGCCCACCGTTCCGAGAGTTACTGCGCCGCACACTGGTTCCTCCTTTTGTCTCACATTTATGGTGTTGCTGCTGGCCGTGACGCGCAACCGGACATCGACGTTTTACATAGTCAGGGTGAGCGCCTGGTAAGTAGATCGACATCATGGAGACAGCATGTAGCAGTAATGATATCTAGTCAATGATAACCAGGTGTAGCTTTCACACGACGCAATAGAAATGACGTGCTACGAGAGCTCGTCTGTCTCATATTGTAAGTTGGTGCCAATTCAAATAGGAAACAAATTTCCTCTGTTGTTGAGTTTCTGTGCTTAATCGGAAGCTTTGGAGGTTTGGACACAATGGCTGTATCTGAACTAGTGAGCTGCCTATATTGACAGCGCGTGTGTACTCAGAATGAGCCAAAGATGTAGTCTAGTAGACAGCGTAGTATGTTTTGAGACACAGCCCACACTTTCTGGACATGGCGTTAGTAGTGAATCAGAGTAGTTCACTTACGATTCTTAAAGTGACCCTACACCCCAAAATATGCTATATTTATACATTTGTTATATATTTACCATCATGTCTATGTGGAGCACATGTTAGTTAGATTGACAGTCTCTGTCATGTCACTTTCTTGGCACATTTTTCCATACAATGGAAGTGAATGGTGACAGGGTTCAGGGTTGCCAAGTCCGCGGTTTCCATTAGTTATGTTATACTCATTTCGTGAATTGTGTTTAAAGTGAAAGTGACATTCAGCCAAGTATGGTGACCCATACTCAGAATTCGTGCTCTGTTTTTAAACCATCCAAAGTGCACACACACTGAGCAGTGAACACACACACACACACACACACACACACACAGAGCAGTGGGCAGCCATTTATGCTGCGGCGCCCCGGGGAGCAGTTGGGGGTTTAGTGCCTTGCTCAAGGGCACCTAAGTCATGGTATTGCCAGCCCGAGATTCGAACCCACAACCCTAGGGTTAGGAGTCAAACTCTCTAACAACTAGGCCATGACTCCCTCTTTGACTGAGATGCTTGTACTGAAGTATTTCACCCATTTTATATTCTACCAAATTTGTTGTACAGAAGGAGCACTGGTCGTAAATCGCTTGACTTTTTTTAAGGCTGTTTTTTTATTATTACTTATAGCCTAAATAGTGATTTTGTGTAAATTGTGATTTGTGTAATGCATGTCAATGACTGTAAAATATATATTTTAAGTATGAAATTAGCATATTAGCATAGTTTTTATGTTAGGGCTTGGGTCATTGGACTGTTTTTCGTTTAGTTATGATTGGCCATTTGGCTAGTTTTGTTACTTAGATCTGGCAACCCTGACTATTGTTGTCATTCTTGTGATTGGGACAGGATGTAAAAAAATTAATAATAATAAGTTGTTTTGTTTTTTTTTCAGATTTTAAGAGTATTCTCCATTTGTCTTGTTGCTTTGTTACCACCACACAGTAGTTTTCAGTCAGTGTGCCTGATATGATTTATAATAGGTGGCAGATCTTATGTAAGAAGGTTTGTTTCATTATGGTGTGCTCTGTTAGTCATGTGGGTGAAAGGTGATCACCTCCACCTCTTTTGTTTATAAGGCAGGGTTTGTTTTGATGTGTGCATCACATCAAGTACATGACTTGATACATTAAAATTGTTATGACTTCTAAGTCTTACATAAATCTAGTGTAATTTATACACTACAACAATAAGGCTGACGTCATTTTTGTGTCAAACCTTTATAACAGCATGACCGTGAGTGAGGGTGGTGAAAGACGATAGTGTGCCTGTGACAATGTCTACAGACCGAGAGCCTCCCTTCACTGCTAAACTCCTTCACCTCGTGTTTCTCTCCACCTTCTGGGGAATGCAGATATGGGTCACCTTCATATCAGGTAGGTGTGGTCACTGTTTTTCATTGCATTTCACTGGTTATAGATCATTAATAGAGTTATTGTAGTGTTGGTTACCTCAAAGTCTTTTAGAATACGTTTTAAAAAGTTTCTAGATTCAGTTTATAAACTTTTTTTTTTTTAAGTTTAGGATATACTTAAAAGTACATTTTTAAATCGATATGATTTAATAATTTTTTGTCATGCCTTAAAGAAGTATACACCTTTTTAGATGCATTGACTAACATCCTTAAGCACATGTAAAGTACTTCATTATAATTTGAACGGGATATTACGTGTAAAGTACACAAATTGATTGTACCTAATTGCAACTTGAATACAAATGTCAAATTACAAATATTTTCATGTATGACATACACATTTCAGCAGAAAGGAAAATAAAGTATATTTTAGTTTGTCAAATACTTGTCTGTCAAAAATGCACTCTAAAGTTTAGTTAATTGCACTTAACAAATTTAAACTATGATGCATTTATTTAATTGTAATGACATGCAGTTCTCAAGATTCAGTTTGCACTAAAGAATAATTATTAATAATTATTATTGTTATTACGAGTATTTTATTTCCACAAGTACTGTTTCTAAACTCTTTTTCTAAAGTGTACTTATTTTTCACAAGGATAGTTTTATATGTGAAACTAATATAATGTTATAAACAAGGTTTACGACATCCAAAATCCTTAAGATTAACTTAATTTTTTTTTTCTTTTCTTTTTGTTCAGGCTTTGTAATGGACAATCATCTAAACCGACACACGTTTGGCTTCATCCAGAGCCGGCTCTTCCCGTTTTACTTGCATATAGGCTCGGCCTGCGCTTTCTTCAACCTCACCATCTTTGCCATGTACCATCCTAGTAACATGCTGGATGACAAAGAGGCCTTCCAGGTATTTAGAACCTACTCTACTGTTCTCAGGTATGGGGGAAAGATTCCAAAAACTTGAGCGGTCCATATTATTTGAGCAGATAATAAAATCTTCTAAAGTCGTATGATAGTTTTCGGGTGAGAGACACCCTTAAACAACTTCCCTTCATCTTTATGTGAGCTGAGAACCAGTGTGAATGAATCATTGAATCAGTGGATTTTCTGAATCAGATTTCAGACTTCATGAATCGAGCAGCTCCAGCCATCCAAGATCCAGATGAGTTTGTTACTTCATCTGAACGGATTTGAAGAAATTTAGCATTACATCACTTGCTAACAAGAGAATTCTCTACAGTGAATGGGTGCCGTCAGAATGAGAGTCTAAACAGCTGATAAAAGCATCACAATAATCCACCAGCCCAGTCCAAGTTAATCAGTGTGTTTTTAACTTCCAACCCTTGCTTGTAACACATTCTCCAAAAAAAAATTATTGTTAAATGGAGGAAAGAAAGCCACACAGTTCTTAAACAATACAAGAGTAAAAAGAGTATGATTTTTGGGCGAACTAACCTTTTCACCTTTATGTAATGTGACAGACTTGGTTCCCTCAGCTTTCTGTTTTTCCCCTAGATCTTCATTTTTTTCGTCTGTGTGACGGTGGCGGCAGTGAATGCCCAGTGGTTTGGTCAGATGACCTCTGAAATCATGGCAGACATGCACCTGATTGAGCAGGCCTGTGGATTGGGTCAGGACATCGGGCTCTCGTCCAATCGGGAAGCGTACGCCAAGCTCTGCGAGACAGACCCCAAGTATAAAAAGCTGAGTGGTCGGCTGTGGTTGTATCACCTGCTGTCCTCACTTTGTAACCTCTGCTGTATCGTATGTAATGGATACAGCTTATATTACCTGGCAGAAAACCTCACCACACTCTGATGACCTTACTGCAACATAGTGGAGTTATGCTCCCACAATGCAATGCAAACCTTTGGTTAACGTCTGTGTGACTCGGGCAGCGATGACTTGCTCTCAGGTACTGGATTACCTCTTGACAAATCTGGTTATTATTATGATAGATTGTCTTTTTCTATCTTTGTTGTGCTAGTTTTAGTTTAGACATATGATGCATAGAGAATATTTTTTTGTTTATGTTACAGATCATGGCTGTGCATATTTAAATGATAGAATGTTACACTTTGCATGGTTGAGAAAAAACTGATATGCAAGTTTAAATGGACAAGAATGGGAAGTGGAAGGGATATTCTGAAAACCTTTCTTGACGTTCTAGAGTTCTGGCACATATTTTCGGTTTTCTTTATGAAGGCAACCTCACTCTGTCACAAAGTGGTCATATTATCTCATCCTGTTCTCCTGGATTGGGTGTGAATGAATCGACATGTTTGCGCACAATTTCTCACTTCCACATTTTAACAGGGATGAATCCGTAAATCATGCTCTCATCTGGATGTACATTTAGAATTCTGTTGCTGTTTGTTGAAGTAGAGGTTAAATTGAATGCACCCAGCACCAGTTGCCCCACAGAATGGAGTTGAGCATGTTCTACAAGTATTCTTTAATGACTCACAAACACATATTCTTTTTTTATACTGATTGACAATGTCTATTGTGTAGTATTTAATCAGTGCACTGGATACACAGGTGACTATGCGCTCATCTAATATAGTCTAATGTGTAATATATTCTAAGGTAAAAAATATATAATACATTAAATGTATTTACATAAACAGACAAATAAATACATTAATATCAAAAACAAAATTAATACAAACATTAATATAAGTGTGTTTATATATATATATATATATATATATATATATATATATATATATATATATATATATATCCCATTATTATTGTTATTCACACTATAAATATATACTTCTGTTCAAATGTTTGGGGTCAGTTTTTTTTTTTTTTTTGTCTTTAAGACTTAATTCCACAAGGAAGCAAATTATCAAAATGATTATGAACTAGTGCTGCCAAATGATTAATTCGCTATTAATCGCGTCCAAAATAAATAAAATACTGGCACAATTCTTTTTATTTTGATCACCAAATCAGAATAATTTCTAAAGGATCATGAGCCTTCACTGGAATAAATTACATTTTTAAATGCATTAAAATAGAAAACATTTGTTTTAAATTGTTTTTTTACACTTTTAAATCAAATAAATGCAGCCTTATTGAGCATAATAGATGTAAAAAAAATGTATATATACTGGTATATATATATATATATATATATATATATATATATATATATATATATATAAAAATTATTATTATTATTACACACCCCAAACTTTTGCACAGAATATTTATGTCAGCCTGAGTCATGAATCAAGTTGTGGGATTTTGTTATTCAAACATACTGGTCAGACACATTTACAGATGAACTCTATCTGAATCCATCAAACTGACCTTTGCTGTGACAGATTCAACACGAACCAGTTTATGTCTTGTTTGACCGCTTTTGAGTCTTTTGCAGATGTTAAGCAACAACAAACTGAACTACCTGGGTGTACATGACACATTGTGTGCTTCCCAGTCATTTGATTTGTCAAGCATATGTGATGTGCCTAACTGATGTGTTAGTCATATAAACTGATTAGATATAAAGCACCATTGTTGTAATGGTGACTCCTTACTCTGGAATGTAGCTTCTGTTTTCAGTTGCCTTACACATCCTGCTTTCTGTCCATCATATTTGTGTATATTCATATCAGTTACAGTACAGTGCCTTGAATGGAGGTATCTTTCATTTTTTATACTGTATGACTGTCTCCAGTAAGATGCTGGTGAGGCTTTGGGTTTGTCCCTGTAATAAGGGATTGACTATATTTTATCAATGCAAATGCAGCCAGGGACTCTGTTATTGGTTAGATTTATTGTATTTAACTTAAAATATCTAGTAAAGCATATGGTCAAAAAAATTAAATGCATAGATTTGAGCTTAATACTGAAGTTCCATCAAGTTTTAGCCAAAGTTTAATTCCTGCCTGCATACGGTGCTGTGAAAGTGTTAGCCCCATCCTGTTCTTTTTTAAACTATTTTTTTTTTTTTTTGCATGTGTCACTCTAGAATGATTAAGATCAACAAACAAATTGTGATATTACACAAAGATAACCCAAGTAAATACAAAATTGAGTTTTTAAATAATGATTACATTTATTAAGGGGAAAAAAAACTGTCCAAACCTGCCTGGCACTACGTGAAAAAGAGGAATTTTGTCCCACTCTTCTTTTCAGAATTGGTTTAATTCAGTCACACTGGAGGGTTTTCGAGCATGAAAGGACTGTTTGAGGTCATGCCGCAGCATCTCAATCAGATTTAAGTCTGGACCAAAACCTTCATTTAGTTTTTCTTGAGTCATTCAGAGCTGGACTTGCTGGTGTGTTTGGGATCATTGTCCTGCTGCGTAACCCAAGTGCGCTTGAGCTTGAGTTCACAAACTGACGTCTGGACATTCTCCTCCAGGATTTTCTGATCGACTGCAGAATTCATGCTTCCATCAATTATGTCAAGACGTCCAGGTCCTGAAGCTGTAAATCAGCCCCAGACCGTCACACTACCACCACCATGTTTGACTGTGGCTATGAGCTTCTTTTATGAAATTATGTGTTGGTTTTACGCCAGATGTAACGGGACACACACCTTCCCAAAAGTTGTGTCTCATCAGTCCACAGGATGTTTGCCCAAAACTCAAAGATCAAAATATCTTTTGGCAAATGTGAGAGGAGCCTTTGTGTTATTTTTGGTCAGCAGTGGCTTTTGTCTTGGATCTCTTCCATGGATGCTGTTTTTGCCCAGTCTCTTTCTTATTGTTGAATCATGAACACTGACCTCAGTTGAGGAAAGTGAGGGCTATAGTTCTCTAGATGTTGTTCTGGGTTCTTTTATGACCTCCTGGATGATTCGTCGTTGTGCTCTTGGAGTAATTTCGGTAGGCCGGTCACTCCTGGGAAGGTCCACCACTGTTCCTAGTTTTCTCCATTTGTGGATAATGGCTCTGACCATGGTTCGCTGGAGTCCCAAAGCCTTAGAAATGACTTTATAACCCTTTTCAGATACATGTCAACTATTTTGTTTCTCATCTGTTCTTGAATTTGTTTAGATCGTGGCATGATGTGTTGCTCTTTAAGCTTGCTTCACTTTGTCAGACAGGTTTTATTTAAGTGATTTCTTGATTCAACAGCTCTGACAGTTATCATGTGTGGGTGTGAAATTTAACCCCGCTTTCTAAAATAATGTGGTTAATCACAGTTATTCGTGATTTAACAAGAGGGGGCAATAAATTTTTTCACGTAGGTTAGGTGGGTTTGGAATTTTTTTCCCTTAATAAATGAAATCATTTAAAACTGCATTTTACTTGCATTATCTTTGTGTAATATTCAAATTTGTTTGATGATCTGAATCTTTCAAGTGTGAAAAATGCGCAATAAAATAAAATAAATTTAAACAGGAAGGGGGCAAAAACCTTTTCACAGCACTGTATGTAAATGAAGTAGTAGATAAAGAAAATGTTGCATTACCAGGTTTTCTGCCTGAATAAAAGCTAATTGCAATTTATATTGCTTCTCTTTTTTTTATATT
Organism: Carassius auratus; assembly: GCF_003368295.1. Taxonomy (NCBI): domain Eukaryota; kingdom Metazoa; phylum Chordata; class Actinopteri; order Cypriniformes; family Cyprinidae; genus Carassius; species Carassius auratus. The sequence continues at coordinate 38,556 of NW_020525780.1, forward strand.
AAACAGCGCATTGAAAGTAAATGTGAAAAACCACCAGCCTGACACGGCAACACTGGTTGAACTATTGTGTGAATGACTATCTGTTTGTCTGTTTGACCAGTTATACGTTAGGGCTGTTTGGGAAATCTGTTACTTTAGCAATTACATTTATCGAAAAAATTACACATCAACTTCAAGAATGAAGAATAATGTCTGAATCTGTGATGAATGTAAAGCTTTTGCCATTCTGTTGTGTAATGTATGGAAATGGGTTGATTATTATAATTATTTTTAAATAAATTTATAAAAATGTGTTTGGATTTGTAGGTTTTTTGCTCATAACATGCCACAATTGTAAAGGATAAATGTACTGTATGTGGATGAGAAATGTAATATTTTACTAGTGTTTAAAAGTGCCCATATATATATATATATATATATATATATATATATACATATATATATATATATATATATATGTATATATGTATGTGTGTGTGTGTGTGTGTGTGTGTGTGTAATACTGTATATACACTGTAAAAAATGTCAAGCCGTTTCAACTAATTATTATTTAGTAACAAGTTCCACAGAAATTTTACATTCAGTCAGTTTCTGTCTTCAAAGTGTTGCCTGAATTGTTTTTTTTGTTTTTTTTTTTTAATTTGGCTCAACCTTTACTGAAATAGTTTTATAGTCCATTAAACTAAAATTATTTAATTGGTCAAACATTTAGAAAACTACAGCAAGTTTTGTCAATTAAAATTTAACCATTCACTCCACGTGTTTCATATGTTAAAGTGTGTTATTTGGGCATCATAAGAAATTGCTGTTGAACTAGTTATAATATTTTATATTGAGTTGAAAAAAAAAAAAAAAAACTACCTGGTGTCTATCAATCACTAAAACACATTACAACACATTACAACTTTATTTAATAACAATCTGCATAAAGGAAATTTTTAGGTGAAAACATTGTCTTTAAAAAAATTGCAAAACTGCACGTCTCTGGCTGCTGGCTTTTGAGAGTCAAATAATCATATACAGACAAGACCAAATTACCAAAGGCTCCTGAGGACACATAGAGACCTTATGAATAAACAATCAGAAACCGGCAGCCACAGATGTGCAGTGTATCACCAATTCAGATAAAACTCTCCTGAAGAAGTCACTGACATCTGGGATGTCAATCCATCACACAACACAGGGAGCATTGATGCTGACTGTTCATTAGTTGCAAGGATTTGTAACAGAACATGCACATTTCATTTTAAAAATCTACCTTAAACAGCATTAAAATAATATCATAATATGCCTTCCTGTTGTTGATAAATACCAGCAATTGCAAAAGTTTGCACACGCCAAAACCCATTCAACACACCCATGTTAACTTCAAATAAGCGTATATCACTGGTTTACATTAGCGTTACACGTTTCATTGTAATAATTAAGCATTGGCTAATAAAAGAGAGAGATGGCACAATTTATTCATATCTTTTAATGTCGGAAACACAAAAATATCACACAACATGCCAAAATGAAACCTGAAATTAATTATAGTAACACAGCTTTTGACATAACTTGTTTTATGGATAAAACTAGAAGAAAGACCACGTTCCCTTCACAGCTCATTTAATTCCCTCATACATACTCATACAAAACTTATTTGACATTTTTAATTATGCTATACGTTTGTGTATACATACATTTTAAATAATTCGTATACACCTTTTTATATACAAGTAACGTTAACATTATTAATAAATTCAGTCTAAGTAACGTTAGCCTACAAATTCAGTTCCTCTTCCTGACGCATCAGCTTGACACATATTTAACATAGCCTAAATATAATTATTTTTTTTTAATGGCACTGCTGCGAAAACCCCTCTTTGGAACCTTTATTAAAAAAAAACAAACAAAAAAACAGATACGATGAAAAAATATTTAATGAATACCAGGTTCCAGAAAACATTTTTGGTGACACTTCAGTATGCCAAATTTAACATTCACAGAGAAAACGTAACTATTTCATGTGGTGGCAATTTAGTATGAATTTTTATGATGTGATTTGTACAGAAACGTGTGATAAAAATAAAATAAAAAAAGAACCATGAAGGTTTACCCCCAACCCATTCTATCAGTGGGACACAAGCAGATTGTATGAAAACATTCAAATGAGAGGATATGAATTAGCCAAAATATTAAATAGTTATGAATTGCCATGAGAGTGTGTTGGTCATTTATGTAAAACTTTACAATAATTTACATTAGTTAACATTAGTTCATGTTAATTAACATTAACTAACAAAGTGGGGAAGTCATGGCCTAGTGGTTAGAGAGTTTAACTCCTAATCCTAAAGTTGTGGGTTTGAGTCTTGGGCCGGCAATACCATGACTTACAGTAGGTGCCCTTGAGCAAGGCACTGAAACCCCAACTGCTCCCTTTGTGCCGCAGCATAAATGGCTGCCCACTGCTCCAGGTGTGTGTTCACGCTGTGTGTGTGTGTGCACTTTGGATGGGTTAAATGCAGAGCACAAATTCTCAGTATGGGTCACCATACCTGGTTGTATGTCACTTCACTTTTTCTATGAGCACTTGTTACAGTGTTTATTACATTAAAATACAGATTTTCACTGCTAGTCCATGTTAGCTCAGAACAATTAAATAATCTTAACAGATACAACTTTTGATTTTAATATTATATTAGTAAATGAAGAAATTAACAAAGATTGATATAAGCTTTAGAAGCACTTTATATTGTTAGCTAATGTCAACTAATGTAGTTAACTAATGTTAACAACCAGTAGAGCCTGACCTCTCATGCTTCATTTGTTAAGTTTCAAAGAACTGCTCAAGAACTGAGTAATCTCCATTTCATGCCATTAAAGTGGATAACAGAGCCTCATACTGGACCCGGTGTTAATTCTGAATCCAGGATAGAGCGGTTGAGCGAATGCAGTACGAATTCTGTAGATGAGATTCAATGAGTCTGTGATGCTGTAAAACGCCAAAATTCCTGCAGAGAAGTCAACATAAACGCCAGTCCTGCGAGCCCACTGCATTTTGGGAATCTTAGTTTCCCGTGCATTGTGCCAGAATGCATATGTATCCTCAGAGCACACCAGACTCCAGGACTGGGCGTTGTGTCCAAAAGCACACAGGGTGCTCTTTCCTTTCCTGCTGATGTCCTCATAGGACACTGAAATGTGCACAGGACCCTTCCCGCTCCACTCTGCCTCGAAGTAACACCGACCAGACACGCTCTCCCTGCACAGGACCTGTAATAGCTGTCCAAACCTCTCTGGGTGGTCAGAACGGATAGAGAGGAGTTTTACTGCACATCACCTCGCCGGTCTCTGAGGAAACGCTGAGGTTTCTGTGAGCCGTATTTGGGTCGAGAGTCAGGGGACCCGAATCTGAAATCCAGAGACACAAGACGTGGATTAACAAAGACAGTAGTTCTGTAGTTGGTTGTATTGATTTCTGGTGCACATTTAATTGTGTGTGTGTGTGTGCATGTGTGTGTTACTCACATTCCAAAAACTGCTCTCTGATTTTAGGTTCAGGAGTAGGAATAAACTTCAGGTTTGTCACTAATAAGA
>NW_020525781.1:0-46781 GCF_003368295.1 Carassius auratus
GATGAGTCAACCGCTCTGGATTAGGGAATTAAGATTTTTTACAGCCATGCTTGGTGGCTGTGCAGTTCCCTATATAAAGCAGACAGATGTAAAGGATTATGAGAATTTCATAAGGACAAAATATTCATCAAAACAAGAGGGTGCATACGATTGAGATTCCAAAGTAAGCACTCAGTTACTGACTCATTCAGGCGTATGACCTTACCATATTAATTTATCATCAGCAGTGCTCAAACTGAGCCTATGTACTAAATGCCAGTGCATAACTTGTCCCACACATCTTGTACTATGCATATGAGTGATACCTCAAATCTTGTGGGGTTAAAATCTTGTGATTCAACCCACTTTAGCAACCACACTGCAAAATATAGTTACTAAACATGATATAGACAGAGCCAAACTCACAGTACCAGTGATATGAATTCTTTGTTTGTTATTCAGTATGGGGTTCTAACTCTACCAGGAAGATGCCACTAAACAGTGAACTGTCCCCAGACATATATCCTTATTAGAGCCGTGAGTGTGCTCCACGGCATCAAAGGGTTGAGAGTTTTCTTCTGAGGTTCACTTGATGAGACATTGTGCAGCACTTCAAACAATGGGATCAGGGAGAAACACAGGTAGACTTCCACCTCCAGAGACAGAGCTTTCCACTCAGCCAAGAGATTCTTCTCCAACCATAATATTCAGCAGAGAAGACACATGGTCACTGCCAGCATCACAATGAGTCTTTGTCTTAAAGACTGCTGAAAATCATACTGATAGAACCATAGAACAATAGAATGATAAACAGAAGGATATATAGAATGATAATTATACAGACAAACAGATATAGATAGCCAACAGACACAGACAGACAGACCGACAGACCGACAGACAGACCGACAGACCGACAGACAGACAGACAGACAGACAGACAGACAGACCGACAGACAGACCGACAGACCGACAGACAGACAGACCGACGACAGACAGACAGACAGACAGACCGACAGACCGACAGACAGACAGACAGACAGACAGACAGACCGACCGACAGATAGACATATAGATAGATGCGTAATGATACTCTCCAAAATGCCACTCTAGGGTGACGCAGGGGAGAAGAATTGTTAAATAAAAGTTGTTATTTTAGTTATTTTTTGCGCACAAAAAGGATTATCTTGTAAAATTATTTTCTGAAGATTGACAAAGGTCTTGCAGGAATGATATGAAGGTGAGTGATTAATGATATGATTTAAATTTTTGGATGAACTATTCCTTTAATGAAACTGAAAATGAAAGCATTCTGTGCTTTATCACCAGCAGGACTTTAAAGGAACACTACACTATTTTGATCATTGAATCGGATTAGACCATTAGCATCTTGCTCAAAAATGAGTTTTTCTATTTAAAACTTGACTCTTCTGTAGTTACATTGTGTATTAAAACCGACAGAAAATAAAAAGTTCAGATTTTCAATGCCGATGTAGCTAGGAACTATACGCTCATCCCAGCATAATAATCAATTAAGTTTGCTGCTGTACCATGGGTAAAGCAGCCACAATGATATTACTCAGTGCCTGAAAATAGTCCCCAGCTAACTTCCAACGGTAGCCTATTTTAGGCGCTGCTTACAATCATTGCGCCCGCTGCACCAGTGGTACAGAATATATTGAGGAAGAATATCTAAACTCTTTGGTCATTTTTGAGCGAGATGCTAACGGTCTAATCAGATTCAATGATTTATGCTAAGCTAAAGCTAAAGTGCTACTGCCAGACACAGAGATCGGCTGAATGGATTTGAAAACAGTAAAACTCAACTGTTTAACTCTAGAGCAGTTGGACAATGTGCCTATTAAAAAAAAAAAATAGTAGAGTGTTCCTTTAAGGCACATTTTGGTAGTGATATATGTTGTTAAAAAGACAATGTGGAAGAAGCCTTCAATTTGAAGAAGTTTGGGACTAGTGGTGGACAGTAATGAAGTAGTTTTACTTTTGAGCCGATTGCAGATGTTCTCAAGTCAACAACTCACTGATTCAAATGATCAGTTTAGTGCGAGTCTCCAGTGAACTGAATTCACAAGTAAGAACCAGTGTGAGTGCACGCGCATCTGATGCTGTTAAAAGTAAGTAACTAATGTTGAATTTTAGGATTAATTATTGTAACTTAAAATCATATTTAGGTCAAAACTGTCCGTTGTTTGTAAACTAAATCTGCTGTAAAGGGTGATTTGTTTAAGCCCACTAAAATACGCGAATGCAGACACATTAACAGCAGAGTCTCTATGTTTTAGGTAAAAAAACATTAAAATGACACAGATTAAATAATATTATGCACATTCATCTTCCCCGATGCTGTAACATTAGCTGGTTTACTGAAGTGCTATGCATTTAGCCCTATCTGTTTTTATATTGTTTGTCAGCACACATAGCATAAGTTACTATTTATCTGTATCAACTAGCGGCGTAGACAAATATAAATGTTTATTCATAAGCATGCTGAAAAGTCAATAATTTTAGCTGATGCTAACTGTCTAGTTAAATTGTGCTAAGTTGAGGTAATTTTATAAAAATAAAAGCCAAATATTTTTATTCAACCACCTAGATAGATTAAATCTGAGGGAAAAAGAAAGGATGTGATGTTCAGAAAATGGTTAATACATTAATCAAAGTGGGACGTGATGCCCTCTGGGGGCATTTGACATGGGGTGTTTTTACACCACAGACGTGGTTTGAGAAGAAAAAAATCATTATGAAAATCTAATTATATTTTCCTTATTATATTCATTATTTCCTTATTGTTTACTTTGGGAAAATCCCAGGTATTTTGAGCAGTAGGATTATAACAAATATATGCTAACATAAAATTAAATGATATAAGTAACCTATATAAAACTGCAAAATAAACATTCATCTATCGGTACTTTTTACTTAAGTACATAAAAAATCTAGTTCTATTGTACTCTCAATCCAGTAAAATTGAAAACTGAGTACTTTTACTGGAGTAATACTGTATTATACGGATTTGTACTTTAACTCAAGTACTTGATTTGTGTACTTTGTCCACCACGGTTTGGAAGCAAAGCCAGCAGTTTAAAGGCCTCACACTCAGTAAACTTACAAAGAAGAACCACTCTGGACAAGAGTGATGGCTACACAAACAGAAAAGTGATGGGCCGCCTCGTTCAATCAGGCTATTCAAGCCTCTAAAATAACTAACCTCACTCAAAGTCACATGGAAAGGGGAGGACGGGGTTAAGTGTGAATAGGAGCCCTGAAAACGTGCAATGGTTACTAGACAGCAGGTCTCAAATCTTGCAAAACAAGTCTTTTTTTTATCAGGCTTATGGTTATATAGCAGTACATCGCTGCCAGACACTGGATCTCAGCTCATCTGCTGCAAACGTCTGCCATGGCCACTTCTGAAGTGACAAGGAGAAGTGTTGCAAACTGACTGCATTCTGAAAACAATTATACTTATCAGCATAATAGAATAAGATGACACTGAGTAATACAAAAGCTGTTGTTTTGCTGTAAATAGGGTAATAGGTCGGCCAGTATGTAATGATGCAAGAGTTCAAGTCAAGTAAGCTCAACAATAAAGCTCAACTTGACTTTACATGAAGAAATCAGAGGATTAGTGGTAGGTTTTTTATTAATGTAAAAAGGATTAACAAGAAATATAATCTAATATGAAACTGAGCATGTGAACCACTCCTCAGATGTTCATACTGAAGAACGTGATCATCAGGCTGTTAGAAGGATCATAAACCTGCTAAAATCTAATGCTACGATTCTGAAATTTATGTATGTCTTGCTGAAGCTTTCAACTCATATTGCTATGTTGATAATATGATTTGTTAGGAAAAAAGAAATGCAAAAATGCAAAGTGAAAGATTTTGACTGTGGCTATTTCTCCCCACTGTATATACTGTACGAATTAAATTCATTTAATGCAACAAACCTAATTGTTTTAAAAAAAACAGTTGCTGCTTCCTGAAGGACTCCTCGATCAAGTGTTTATGTTCTGAACTAGCATTCAACTCCCACAGTAATTGTCAGGCACTTCATTAATTCAATTATATATGCACGCCCCTCCCCAACCCCCCCAAAAAAGCATCCTGGACTATTCCAAAGCAGACACTACTGACACAGTAAAGCTCAGCAGAGAATCATTCAATCAAATGCACTAATGATTGAAGGGCACTTGGTCATACAACCATGTGACAGATCGATTTGCATAACAGTTGACCCAGTTGGGGGGGAAAAAAAGTTTATGACCCTGAAAGTCATATTCTATTAGCCGGTTACACTTCAGAACAGTAGGCCACATCATCATGGTCCTCAGAGTAAATGTGAATACTTAGTAAATTAATTAGTCATACTGCCATTGATAGCCCAGGAAGAACATGTCCAAAGGGTGTTGTGAGCCCACTGCAAACTGCTTTAATTAACACATACATGGCTCAGGAGGAACCTTGGCTTGGTTACGCTAAAGCACATATCAAAATACTTTTCTGGGGAGCAGTCTGTCACTCCTCAGGGCTTCTGTTGTTTCTCACAACTCTAATCCATTCCAGCAGCTAATCTTTGTAAAACCATTTGTTGAAAATTTATGGCCAGGGTGGGGCTTTAGTAAAAGGATTTTGAATAACTTTCAAAAAACGTATCCTGTGAGAGAGCCATTTTAAAATTGTTATGCTGTAATAAAGAAACTTAAATTCACAGTCAGAGGGCTAATTATGCAAAACTCCCTTTTCTTAAGCACCCATAAACAGATGTTTGCTCTGTGCTAGTAGGTCTGTCAAAAGACAAACAGAAGAGCGGTAATGCAGAAGGTAAACCGCGTACCTGCTATCTTGACATTGCGGATGTACTTTAGCAGGAGGGTTCCATCAACTGGGTCCATTCTGGAACAGAGTCCCACCTTGCCAGGGCAGAGGTCTTTGTGCATGTTGTGGAGGGCGTGCGCCATCGCGTACACTGCATCAATCACGAACATCACCTTTCCTTCTTGCTCGTAGGACGAGTCTTTTCCGATCCTCTCTTGATCTAACAGATGAAAGAGAAAGTCTGCATTAACACTGAGTGAAGTGTCATTTAGATTTTGACGGAACTGTCACACTCACACCAGGAGTAAAAGATAAAAGATATAAAACATAAAATAATAAATTGTGTTAAAACGTTCTTCACGTGTGTCTTTTTCCATCTAAAATTAAATAAAATGAATCAGGATTGGTTAACTGAACAGGATGAAGATGTCAAATTTTTCTTATGTTGTAGAAATATTTTTTATTTCCTTTTTTTTTCTCTCTTCTTTTAGTACTGCCCTTCGGAATCAACAAGAACTTGCAATGTTTCCCGGAAGTTAAATTAAGTACATTTTACCTTTAGATTAAAAAAGTTTTCACCACCTGGATCTTACTGCATCGTGCTTCTTTCTGGAGCAAAAGTGAATGTTTGAACCTTTTTTAATAGTTGTGTTTGAGCCCCTCAGTTGTCTTCAATGTGAAAAGATGGATCACAAAATCATACAGTCACTCAAATATGCAAAATATGCTGGAAAACTGCAGAATCAGCAGGACATGGAGGAACAGTTGTTACTAGTTACATGTTACACTCTAAAAAGACTGTATTTAAATATGGTGGTGGGGGGGGGGGGGTAATCAAATATCTACAATATGCCACGAGTTGTCATCTCACATGTTCAGTAATCCAAGTCCCTTATCTTGCTCTTCATGCCACAGATAAATGAAAGAGGTCTGGTAACACACGAGGGTGGAATAATAGACAGGGAGACAGCAAGCAAGATTAATTATCTCTCAGCGCTCATATAATCATGCCAGACAGCTGTATATTCATTAGAGCTGGAGTTGCTCAGCTTGTGTTTTTTTTTTTTTTTTTTTTTTTTTTTTTGTAAGGTCTTAATTGCAAAGGAGCCGTTTCAATTATGACCCTGCCAGAACAAACCATGGAGATAGCTGTCAGATGTCAGGTTGGCAGATTGCAGGGTACACTCTTCAGAATAAAGCCAGAGCCATTGTCATTTTGGGTTACTGCCAGCATTTACAGAACATTTACAGTGTATCAACCAACTGCAAAAACTGAAAGAGCAACCATTACTCTTTACAATAGAATGGCTTTCAGGTTAATGTCGCTTAGTGCAGTATTGTACAATTGCTTGAAATTTCAAAAGGCTGGTTTCCTCTTTTGCTCAATACTCCTTTCTGTTTTGCCCAAGACAAACCCATCCATACCCATCCATTGTCAAACCTTTTCTTATCTAAACAAAGCCAGTGCATTTTTATTTTGAAAAGCTGCTGTCCTATTCTTCTAGGGTTTCTAATCACCAGGACTTCAGCTTTGCCTTAAACAGAAAGCTAACGGCAATTTAACATCCTCAACAGTCCCTTTGCCCAAACCCTAAATTAAAATGACAGGTTATGCTTGTGTAAGGGTTCACCATAAGCATAACTACAGGTGTTGGGGGGTGGGGGATGTGACTGTTCGAGTTCCGGCATGGGTCTGCCTGAAAAAAAAAAAAAAAAAAAAAACATTGAGAATCTCTGCTGGGAGAGGATAGTCAGCCCACACACTTCTTAATGCTCTGCATACACAAACACATTAGCACTCTCACTGGCAGATGAACACACACATACATGCTGTTTGTATTCTGTGACTTTATCTTCATATGGTGCAATTTCTCTCCAAATATTGACATAATAATTAAATTATTTATATATTTTTATGTGGTGTGTGTGCATAATATATGTCTGTGCGTGATTTACTAACAATGTGCAAATTAAAGAACACAGGCACAACATCTAGTTTACAAATTGACCAACGCAATATACCAAGCCCAGTGCAGATTTGCATTGTTGCAAATAAAGAATAAGGAAATAAAGAAGCAACAATACACTGAAAAGAAATGGAGGAGAAAAAATGTATGTTTGCTAGAAGCTTAGATAGACCTGGTATTGCGTGACTCCAAGTTGAGGGTTCCAAGTCATCTTTTATTTCCTGAATTAAAATAAAAAATAACATTTGGCAAACGATATGTTCGGATAATAAATAAACATTTAAAATAAATAAATAGGTGTGGGGAAAATCTCTCCCTTGGGGTGGTGTTGGCGCAGTGGATAAAACACATATCGTTGGTGTGAGAGACCCGGGTTCGAATCCACTGTGAGACACCAATGTGTCCCTGAGAAAGACACTTAACCCCTAGTTAATCCAGAGGCTTGTGACCTCTGACATATATATAGCAATTGTAAGTCGCTTTGGATAAAAGTGTTAGCTAAATGAATAAATGTAAATGTACCATGCACTCTCTGTTCTCTGTGGTGCTTTCTCCTAACTACAATAATTGCAGTTATTTCAAGCGCAAAAGTTTAAGACACTTTTTTGGGGAGTTAAATAATGGCAAATGTTAGTAAAAAGTGTTGAGTGATTCATTTGAATACTCTCCTCCCATAAATTTTCCATCTGTAAGGGAAACTCCTACAAATGCATATTCAATCAGGTCAAGTGCAAAAATAACTATGTTCACACCTTTTCAGCGCTAATTCATCACTGAGTGCCTTTAGGAAAACCTGACAGTACAATTTTAATGGCAAAAGATGGTTTGCGCTGGTGCAAGCTGTTAGTAAAACTGGCCCTTGGGCTGTTACCAAGCAAATGAAATCGGTATAAACAAAATTCATATTTTCAAATCAGAGGAAACACAGAAGCTCCATCTGAAGTGACATTTAGATGTATTTACACACTGTTTAATGCAGGACATGAATGCATTTAATCTGCAATTGCAAATGGATAAATTATGTTTTGATTCTGTATAAATGAAACTAAGCATTTTCTCACCAAATATTTACTATATTTACATATAGTATAAAGTTGATTAAATTCAATTTAATTATTCTGCACTCCATGAAAACATGAATTACAAAAAAAAAAAAAATCAACTGGCCTGCACACATAAAATCCTACAGATCTGACATCGTTACAAGCACCAGCTCCTCAGCCTACATTCTAAACACATCCACGTTCTCTATACCGCCGGGCCCTGCACCTTTTGAGGAATCCTTTCCAATTAAGGGAGGCATCTCAGAGAGTTTGTCGGAGGCTGAAAGGTGGCAGAGAAGGGGACCATGACAGAGTAGCACGTACGTAACCTGCAGTACCACACGATGCTTTAAAGACACTAGCTGTCCTGCTCCGAGGGCAATGCTCTCACTGGGAATAATGGCTCTGACTCTCCCCATTTGACAGAAAAATCTCCAGAGCCTTTTGTCTCACTTAAGTCTCTTGTTTGTGGTTTCGGATAGGTGATTCTCTGCTCAAAGGGTTTTGTGGAAACTCTGCTGTACCCCTAACCTCAACAATGGTTAAAAATAAATAAATAAAAACTTTATTCAAAGTGCTTTTGATTGACAAAGTGTGAGTGGGTCTATAGAAATGGCCAGGCTGTGCATGCTACTCAAGGAGTGCCAGTCTCTGAATGCACTTACTGTATAAAAGCAATCCATTAACTTCCGGCGAATGAATTAAAATATTCAGCATAGAGATAGCTGCTATAATTGATTCAAAGGACAGAATGACTGCTTTAGATGTTGCATACATTAGTTTTGGATCTCGGACCTCAAAATCCCTCCAGCAATCAAAGAAGAAGGGTAATTATTTCTGGCCTTTCAGAAATAATGCAGGTATTATTTATTGCAAAGCTTCAGGCGTTTCGTCTTAGGTGCAGACAATCTAAATGTTAAATGGTATTATATATATGTTAAATAACAAAATGAACGACTGTATTTAACAATCTATTTAAATTAGTTTGTAAGTCAAACTGTGGCATTTATACAAAGCGTCGTCTACAGTGTTGATGACTTAAGTGTGTTCTTCGGGATCAAATCAACATTCCTTTGTTTACAAACCCCCTCTTTAATCCATATGCAACAACGTTCCAGTTTAGGGATGCTGATAGCAGATGGAATCTGCATCACCTCTGCATTTATCAGACATCCCTTCTGGATGAAAGACGAGTCCTGCTTTTTGATCTACTCTCCCATGCAAAACATTCAAGACATAAGACGTCTACTCTCCCACTCCTCTCTGAGCAACACAAGCCTCAGGGAGGTTTTGTAGGGAACCAAAGCACCTCAAGTTTTCCTGTTAAAGCTTGGCAATCCAAATCCCATGAATTGTCCCCATCTTTCAACACTTTTTGAATAAAAACAAGGATGTCTTGTGTCTCATCATTGTTTTTTAAATACCCCATTTATGGGAGCCATTTATTTGTTTAAAGCTTAAAAAGTATGGTTAAAAAATATTTGTCTCAGCTTAACTTAACTGCATGCAATCTACTAAAACATATACAAGAGTATCCTCAAACTCTTTTATGTCAAGGTCCTTGATTAGGATGATAAGACCTTTTAAGGAACCTCCAGTAAGTTGTAATATATTGTAATTTTCCATATACATATATATTGCATGAGATTTATTTTTATATATATATATATATAAAATATAAACATTTCCAAAATGAAATAATTTTCGACATTTTTTTTATAATTTGCTTTGGCTCCAGTACAATGAAAATAAAAATGTAAATAATTCACCTTGTACTATATAATCTAAAAACTGTGAACAATTAAAAATACACTAAAAAGACACTCTGCACACTATCGTTATATCCATAACCTGAATACATTATCAGTTGAATCTAAATTCATTAATTTCTTACTTTTAAGTTGTCTCTGCTAAATAATTAAATGTTAAATGCAAATTTATATACCACTTCTCACAAAAAACACCCGCTCCAATGCAGTTTTCACAGAGGATATTGCCTTACAACCCCCAATGAGTCTATGTTGAAGAGAGGCAAACAATGAGTATAGCTTGTGTTGAGGTTGTGGAAGGGGTACATGGAGAGTTTGCTTTGCTGTATATTGCTTAGCTCAAAAGCAATTACTGTGCAAATGTTTGTGATGTGACTGTCCTTTTCTTCCATTTGCTTCCTGCCAACACTATAGATTACATATGGTGTGGAAAAAAAAGAACAGTACATTTTAAAATGCTATTCTTCACTACACTGAAACAATTTTCACTCAGAAATTGCAAGTAAATTTCACAAACAATTAAAGAAATGTAAAGGAACACCGAATTAAACATGATTTTGAAATAAAAAGACTGAAATAGTATTTTCTAGTAAAATATACTGCATTTATGCTTATTATTTTGAGGTATTTATCAAAGTATAGTAGTTAACTGCACGAGATTCAAGTGAGAGTTTCCGTGCTGGGTTTTTGTGCTACTTATACAGGACAGGAGATGTTATAATGGCAATTTGCATATACACATACTTTTCTAGATTTATAAAACCATTCTCACATACTCTTAGACATGCTAATTCAAATTAGCAGAACACTGTGCATACAAGCTTGAACAGCTTATTATGCACAGCCTCATCTGCATATAATTTCCATATGCATCCAGACAGGTGATTTAAGTAACAACGCATTTAAATCACAGTTTTAATATTTATAGCTGCACTGGTCTAATGAAATGAGCCACGCTTCATACAGATGTCCTTTTTGCTGTTTATTTGTCTCTATGTCTCTGTCTCTTTCCAGCAGACACCGTGAAAACTACAAGAAATAAACATATAATGTTCAAAATATGCATTTAGTCGAGTTCTTTTCAAGTCTCTCATGTAAATGTCCGCTGATACGCAAATGAACACATGACAATCCGAATCTGATTACATCACGATTTACACATAACATCGTTTACATAAACTGATAAAAAACAACATTTTACAGAAAATACAACAGATTTAAAGATGAATTACCGTGTGCGCCCTCTTAGACCATGCAGATAAAGGTTACTCCTTTCCAGGCTCTGTATACCATTAACATTACTCTGCATCCATGTTTCTTCAACCCATAATGCAACGGTCCCGCGTTCAACTCAACCTGGTCATATGACCTGTTACGCTTCGATATTAACTCTTTCTTAAAGAACCCATGACATTAAACATTCTAAGGGAGCACATTCTCTACTTTAAACAATAAATGAACTCAAATTGATTAGACTGTTTAAACAAACATAAATAATACACATATCTTTGAAAAACATGTCTTTTGACAGTTACACTCCCACCAAATTACTACAATTTGTGATTAACTTTACGTAAATGTTTGAAAAATTAGTAATTTCACAAACCAGATATTAGAATCACATATCTCTGACTCTTGGTTCAAGACTACCAGATGAACTTGTGACACTTAAAAGTCTCAAGATCAGACAATAAATCAGATTTAATTGTTCTCTACAAGTACTACTAATTTATGAATAGGACGCTCAAGAATTGATGGATTAGTCAGTCGTTGACCCTTTTTCCCTAACTTCCTATTTCCTATTTGAATTTTGGCTTTTCGCACCAATCCGTCTTCATCTGCACAAGCATCAAGCACTAGTCCAAGTCTCCATTCATTGCGGGGAAGCTGTTCCTCCTTGACAATGACAATATCTCCAATCTTTACATTTCGTCTTGGAGAGTGCCACCGTTGTCTAAGGATGATGTTTGCCAGATATTCCTTCCTCCATCTACTCCAAAATTGCTGTGTCAGATATTGTACTCTGCGCCACCTCTTCCTCGCATACAGGTCCTCTGGCACAAATTTCCCAGGTGGAGGCAGAGGGACAGAAGATTTCATGGTGAGTAAATGGTTTGGGGTAAGTGGCTCTAGCCCTTTGGGATCGTTAATGTTATTTGAGGTGAGTGGGCGATTATGTATGATTGACATGGCTTCATAGAAGAAAGTTCTCAAGGAGGCATCATCCAGTCTTCCTGCACTCTGTGAAAGGACCCAACTTAGAACACTTCTAATGGTTCTGATCTGCCTTTCCCAAACCCCTCCCATGTGACTGGCATCAGGCACGTTCAAAATGAAATCACATTGCTTTTGGGATAGGTAAGCAGTTAATCTCTCCTTGTCCAATTCTTCCAAAGCCTTTGTCAGCTCGTTTTTTGCCCCAACAAAGTTTGTCCCTTGATCCGATCTGATTTCTCTTACAGCTCCACGGATTGCAATAAAACATCGCAAGGCGTTTATGAAGGCATCAGTGGTTAGATCTTCTAGCATCTCTATATGGATTGCTCTTGAGGAGAAGCAGGTGAATATGAGACCATATCTTTTTTGTTCTTTCCGTCCTTGCTTACATAGAAACGGCCCAAAGCAATCCATCCCACAGTAAGAGAATGGTGGAGAGGAGTCAACACGGTTAGCAGGTAGATCCGCCATCATCTGTGTCTCTGTTGTCCTGCGAGCTCTCCTGCATATAACACATTGCTTAATGAGGTTAGCCACAACTTTGCTGCCACCAACAACCCAGTAACCATTTCCTCTCAGTTCATTAAGGGTCTGTCCTCTGCCTTGGTGTTGAGTCTTTTCATGGCAGTAATCCACGATGAGACGGGTGACCACACCATCTCTTGGAAGGACTGCTGGGTGCTTCGTGTCTAGAGGTAGGAAAGCTTTCTTCAATCGCCCTCCCACCCTGAGAACACCATCTTGCAGTACTGGGTCAAGTTGGAACAAAGGGTGACTATTTGGCAATTTGCCTTGTTTCAATTTTTGTATCTCATCTTTGAAGGCATCCCTTTGTGCCAATTTTACAAGCCTGATGCTGGCATTTCTCATTTCTTCAACATTTATGGGTTTACCTGCCTTGTGTCTCGCTAACTGCTGAATTCGAGCAACAACTTTCAATGCAGTGTGCCATTTCGAAAACCTATTGAACCGCTCCAAAAAATCTTCATCACTTGCTACCTTTGTTTGTAGCACTTGCGTTGCCCTGATTTCAGGATCACCAATCAGAAGCTCTGGAGTGGTCTCTGATGTGATAATTTCTCTTTCCCAGAGAAACTTAGGTCCAGTGAGCCAATTCGAATTTATCAACTCCGACACCTTGAGGCCCCTGGAAGCGTGATCTGCAGGATTTTGTTCAGAGTCTATATAATGCCACTGTTCAGGGTCAGTCGTTTCTCTAATTCTTTGGACTCGATTCGCTACGAAAACGTGAAACCTACGGGCTTCATTGTTAATGTAGCCTAAGACTACTTTTGAGTCGGTCCAAAAATATTCTTGATCAATTTTGAGCTCCAACTCCTCCTTTAACATTCTACTGACTGCTGAAGAAATCACCGCAGCAGTTAACTCAAGCCTGGGTATGGTCACAACTTTTGTGGGTGCAACCCTTGCCTTGCCAATGACAAAGGAGCAGTGCACTTTGTCTTCACTCAACACTCGAATATATGAGCATTGACCATAGCCATAACTACTCGCATCTGAAAAGTGATGGAGTTCGATCCTCTGGACAGTCCCTAAATAGTCAGGAACAAAGCATCTTGCAATCTGGAGATTGTGCAGATCCTTCAATTCATTTAGCCAGCTAGTCCATTGTGGCATTAACTCTTTGGGAAGTGAATCATCCCATTCAATGCCCCTTTGACACATCTCCTGTAATACTTTCTTTCCTAATAGGAGAAAGGGAGCCAGGAAGCCTAATGGATCAAACACAGATGCGACTGTTGAGAGGACTCCTCGCCGCGTTGCTGGTTTCTCATCCAGGGCTACTTTAAAGGAAAAGGTGTCACTATTTACACTCCATTTAACTCCCAACACCGTCTGGACTGGAAGTTCATCAGAGCCAAGCTCCACATCTTGAACACCGCTGGCTTGCTCACTAACAGGTATAGACTCCATGACCTTTTTGTCATTTGAGATGAACTTATGTAGACGCAATTTCCCTTTTGCACACACAATTCGGGCTTCTTGTACTAGTTTGATAGCTGTGTCCACATTTTCCACACTAATGAGCCCATCATCAACGTAGAAATTACTTTTGATGAAACTGGCTGCTGCAGGATGCTCTCTTTCGTTTTGACATGCAAGATACTTCATTCCATAATTTGCGCAGCCAGGAGAGGATGCTGCTCCAAAAAGATGGACTTTCATGCGATACTCCTTTGGCTCAGTGTTTGTATCGCCATTTTTCCACCACAGGAACCGTAAGTAATCTCTGTCTTCCTGGCTTACATGGAACCTATGGAACATTCTTTCTACATCACAGATAATTGTTATTGGATATTTGCGAAACCTGCAAAGTACCCCTGTTAGCCCGTTAGTGAGATCAGGCCCAGTTAACAAGTGATCATTTAATGCGGTGCCATCATATTTGGCAGAGCAATCAAACACAACTCTAATCTTCTCTGGCTTTTTAGGGTGATATACTCCCTGGTGAGGAATGTACCAGACATTTCCTTTTTTAGGTTGGAGTTCAACTCTCTCCGCATCGCCATCCTTGAAGACACCTTCCATAAACTTTACATAATCATCCTTGAATTTTGGGTCTTTCTCAAATTTTCCTTTCAGGCGCTTCAATCGCACCAGAGCCAGCTGTTTATTTTCAGGTAACTGTGGGCGTGTCTTAAAGGGGAGGGGCATCTCAAGGTGTCCCTCTGAGTTCTTGTGAATTTTCTCATTCATAAGTTGCATGAACTGTATATCATCTTGTGATATGCTCCTTTCCCTTGGATTTGTATCTCCAAAGTCTGATTCAAGGGCTCTGATAATTGAGGTAGGTGTCAGATTTGGGAGTTCCTTAACAGATACACGATGGCACAGGCCTGTAACTTCAGTTGATTTTGCAATCTTAGGTGAGGAGCCAACTATGCTCCAACCCAAGTCTGTCCTGATGGCATATGGTTCGTCATCACCTCCTGTGATGACTTGCCGTGGTGCCAAAGCTCTTGAGCAATCGTAACCTATCAGAAGTCCGACTTCACAATCCAGCAGCATTGGAATTTCCTGAGCAATTTCTTTCAGATGATTCCATCTTCTAGCAGTTTCAGGAGTAGGAATGTGGGAGCGTTCAAGTGGAATGAAGTCTCTAGTATAGGCAGGTGGCAAACTGATTAAGCCATAAGAAGTAAAGCCTCTAACTCTGAGCCCACTAACTCTTTCACTCTGAACAATGGAATCTTTTCCCATCATTGTTGTAAGCTTTAACTTGACTGGCTCTGAAATTGCCCCCATCCTCTCACATACCTCTTGATCCACGAAGGTGTTGCTGCTCTGTGTATCCAGAAGGGCATAAACCAAGATCTCCCTTTCAGGTGTGGAAGTTGAAGAAATCCATACAGGCACAATCATTGATGTACTCCCACCATCGCCACTATCTACACAACAGGAAAGTGAAGATGTGTTTTGTTCTGCTTGCATTGCATGAGAAAATGTGACTGCTGTAGAAGAAGGGCGGTCTTCATGAAGTGGTGTTGGATGATGTTTCTTGCATACACTACAAGTAGCTTTACTCTTGCTATCCTTGGAGTTGTGTCCTTTCCTAAGACAGCCAAAGCAAAGGTTATTGTCTAATATGAACTTCCTTTTGTCCTCCACAGACTTACTGGCAAACGTTTGGCATTTGTGGATGGAGTGGTTTTCCCCACAATACCTGCAAGTGACTGAGTTTGAAACTGAAGGCACAGTGATGACTTTGTCGGATCGGTTTGAATCCACTGAATTGCTTACTCCAACACTGTATGTCTTTGACACTATTCTTGATTTATCTGACGCTTTCACATTAGTGATGAATGCATTTGCCTTTGAGCGCTTAACCTCTCTAGATGGCTTCTCTTGAGTGAGCTTGAGGGCATGAAAGGATGTTACTGGATTGCATGCTATTTCTGCTTCTTGTGCCACGAAATCAGCAAACTCCTTGAAAGTAGGGTATTCCTCCAATTGTTTCAGCTGCATTGTTACATGCCGATTCCAACGAGATGTCAGCCAGTCAGGGAGTTTTTGTAGCATTTTCTGATTCTCCTCACAGTCATTTAACACCTGAAGCCCTTTAATGTGTGGCATGGCATTGCTACAGGCTGTCAGAAAATCACTAAATTGTCTCAATTTAACTGACTCTCTCGAGCTTATCTTAGGCCAGTCATTCAGTTTTTCTCTAAATGCACGCTGGATTACAAATGGATGGCCATACCGAGAATTCAGTGCTTCCCATGCTTGTTCATAGGCTTCATCATCCTTTCTGTAGAAGCTTCCTTCCAATACAGACTGGGCCTCACCACTGACATATTTTTGTAGGTAGAACAACTTATCAGCTGGATTTGTGCATCGCCGCTCTATTAATGCCTTGAAACTTGTTCTCCACTCTAAGAACTTGAGTGGGTCTCCTATGAAAACTGAGGGCTCAGGTGCAGGAAGTCTACTGAGAACCATTGTGTCATGTAAGGCTTGTACTATTGATGCATCACCATTACTATGGTCTTTTTGTTCCTGGTTATCGTTCTTGCATGCCTGTTCCTTTTTAATTTCCTTAGAAGACATTACAGGACAACTGGCTAAATCACTGCTTGCTGCTATACTATCATTACATGACTCACCTGAGTCCGCTTCAGAGTATACCTTGAGCTTTGCAGCTATTACCTGAAGATCTCTCTGATTCTCCAGTCTTTTAAGTTCTAGCCTTTGAGTAGCAATAGCCTCTTCCATTTTTATCTCTGCCTGCTTTGCAGCCAACTGTGCGGCACACTCTGCTCTTTTTGCAGTGATACTTTGCTGATCTATTGAGGAGCTTGAACGGTGACTACGAATAGACTTAGAGCTTGTAGTCGTAAATATCGACTGAGCATACTCCTTGTCAAGCACCATATGAATTCTTGCATCTTCTGCATTAGCATCAAATTCCTCTTGCCCCACTTCACTCATACGAACTTTCATTAGCCCCATCAAATCTGCAGTCACTGCTGTACAGGAATCCATTTTTCTTCTAATCTCAGTAGAAGGAACTGATTGAGATCTTATAAGTTCATATACATTTTTCACTTGACTTTCCATTCCCTCTACACTGTCCATCAGGTCACTTAAGTCTTGGTCCGAGCACTCACCCTTCAGTTTGGTACGTGTAGCTTTAACTTGGTCTTTCCAGCTTTCATACAACTTGATGAATTTACTCTCCTTTTGAGAAACTTCTTGCTGCTTAAGCTCCTGCATTTTTGGAGTTAACTTTCTTTCTCGTGAGGATTTCCTGGGTTCATCTGTTCTTGAAGTGGAAGGAATAGGTTCTGTCATTGCTGTTTGAAGTGACTGTATTTTGGAGTGAAGATCACCAATGAGTGACTCTAATCTTTCCCTTTCAACATCATTACTTTGAGATTTCAATTGTTCATTTAACCTAATCAACTCTGCTTGAATGGTCTCTATTTGCTCACTTGATTCACCACATTGTGATTTTTCTCCATAGACTGACATTGTAAATGTTTTCCAAAAACACTTTAGTACACGGTTACTTAACTATTACTCTCAGATCAAATTACTCACCATTCACAACAATGTCAATGCTGAAGCATAAATCAATTAAAGCAATATATTTATAACACTTTACCTTTTTTTTTTTTTTTTAATGTCCATATAGATGTAGAAGTAGCACAGTCAAACCTGCAGTTAACTGCACAGCAGAACTCTTCTGCTTCAAACAACGATGAAATAAACACAGTACTCTGAAGCCTGTAGGAAGGATACTTGTAAGGCTGTAATCTAGAAGGATGAATGTCGCCCTCTACTGCTCGCGTCGCGGTACTTTCCTTGGCTGTGACAACTGTGAAAGGGGAAGTCTCCTCTCTGATGCAATCTCAGACCGCGCGATGGTTCCGCGATCGTGATTCTTCCTTTTCTCCGACTTCTTGTCTGTACGCGATGCTCCAGCGGCCGCGATGTTGCTTTCTCTTCAGATCCGACGGGTACCGTTCCACATTTGGCGCTGTCGGCTTTGCTGGCGTTACGTTTTCACTTTAGCTGCACTGGTCTAATGAAATGAGCCACGCTTCATACAGATGTCCTTTTTGCTGTTTATTTGTCTCTATGTCTCTGTCTCTTTCCAGCAGACACCGTGAAAACTACAAGAAATAAACATATAATGTTCAAAATATGCATTTAGTCGAGTTCTTTTCAAGTCTCTCATGTAAATGTCCGCTGATACGCAAATGAACACATGACAATCCGAATCTGATTACATCACGATTTACACATAACATCGTTTACATAAACTGATAAAAAACAACATTTTACAGAAAATACAACAGATTTAAAGATGAATTACCGTGTGCGCCCTCTTAGACCATGCAGATAAAGGTTACTCCTTTCCAGGCTCTGTATACCATTAACATTACTCTGCATCCATGTTTCTTCAACCCATAATGCAACGGTCCCGCGTTCAACTCAACCTGGTCATATGACCTGTTACGCTTCGATATTAACTCTTTCTTAAAGAACCCATGACATTAAACATTCTAAGGGAGCACATTCTCTACTTTAAACAATAAATGAACTCAAATTGATTAGACTGTTTAAACAAACATAAATAATACACATATCTTTGAAAAACATGTCTTTTGACAGTTACAATATTGTTTAGATAGGTGAAAATAGTGAAAATATACTGATGAAGAGAAGTTATTCTTGTATTGCAAGTGCAGTGAAGCAGATCACTGAAAGAACTTGCTTACCATTTTCTTTAACAAATGTGGAACTGCAACATTATTTTTCATAGTTTTGGGAAGGCCACAGGCGGCCATCAAAGGGATCATTGTCAGCATTAAGTGGCACAGCTCTGCACAATACAACACATCTGAGTGCATCTTTACAGCATCATCACACCTCCATCCATGAATACCAATGATCAGACTGATCCAGACAGCTGACAAAAGATGTTTCCACAGACCAATGGTCCATTCGACTGCCAAACTAACAACTCAATTAAAGCTAAGTGTGCATTAGACATTGATGTTTACTTCAAAATTATAATTTTTTTTGAATGGTGAATGCAATTTCTGCAATTTAGAACAAGCCCAAGTGGAATTTTCATGAGCCAAGAAATCCACGCTTTCGATAAAAACACACTCCCCTTAGAATGTCAAGGAAAAAATCTAAAAGCAGTGCACCTATTCCCAACCTTTCCGTTTTAGAGCTTATATTTTAATACCTTTTCAATTAGTTACGTATAATTTATTACATTTTATCACTCCTTGAAGATGACTGCATCTGATTTGAGCATTTTCTTTAATACATACATAAGCATGAGGTTTTGCTCTAAATGTGTTGAATTAAATCAGAAACTGAGTTTTGAATCATTCATTACTTTGTAACAGGAGACATATATACAGTAGCAAGAAATGTGGTGCACGAGTTTAAATAAAAAGTGACGTGACATACAGCCAAGTATGGTGGCCCATACACGGAATTTGTGCGCTGCATTTAACCCATCCAAAACACACAGAATTGAACACACACCATGAACACACACCCAGAGCAGTGGCCTGCCATTTATGCTGCGGCACCGGGGAGCAGTTGGGGGTTCGGTGCCTTGCTTAAGGGCACCTCAGTCATGGTCTTGAAAGTGGAGAGAGCACTGTACATCCACTCCCCCCACCCACAATTCCTGCCAGCCCAAGACTCGAAGTTACAACCTTTTGGATTCTAAATCCAACCCTCCAACCATTTCCTGCAACTTTTTATTATAACTTATAAAAGTTTATTATTTATAATAAATACTTCAAAGGGCACTTTTGAGGGCAACATTTGGGCAACTACACCATATATTCTGCAGTAATAATTCAGATTGAAAATTCCAGGTTAAACCAGCATTTAAATTTGGTAAATGGAAAGATCATGTATCAAATCATCGATACACGCATATGTAGCTATTTTGGGTCACAACCTACCAAAACCATTGAGAAAACGGTACTCCAAAGCATTGCATGTCCCCTTACTCAAGAGAGCAGTAAAATCAAGAAGCTACAGCAAACCCATGTCAACAAGCTAAACTTTGCCCTCACATCTTCTGATATCACAAAGATCCATCTCAACATGTGCAATCCATAATCACAAGCTGCTCTCTGCATGGAGAATTTCCTGTATGTTCAACCCTGATAAAAGAAGAGCTGAGTGCTACAAACAGAGAAAGACAGAGAGCGAGAGATAGAGAATAGGAAGGAGGTAGAGAGGAGGAGAGGCAGAGAGAGCTGAACGCTGAGATATCCAGCCTTTTAATCCGACAGTAACCAGAGGGCTTTTGTGAGGGCTGGAAAATCGCAGCATTGATGTACCGCTCTCTGCTATCTCTGGCTGCTGGATCTTCGATAAGCGTGGGGGTCAACACAGTCTTTATATTTAAGCATTGCATTCTCTCTGATAAACCAGCAATGCTATACATTTCTGTACTCATTAACTTGCTATCCGATGCATAATTTGAATTAAATTCAACATGATGCATTGACGTTTTTTTGGACTAAATCTAACACACAAAACCAGTGAAAAGTTTTGGGGTGGTACGATTTTTTTATGATTTTGAGAAGATGCGCCAATAAATGCTGAAAATAAACGTGGATTTGCGCATCTTCTCAGTTAACAACGACTTTGTGTAGTAACAGCTGCTCTATGTGAAATCACGCACCTGATGGAATTTACCGCTGATTAGAGAACCGGCTTTACTGATGAGATGCGCATTAACGATCGGCCGATCGTGATCGGATCAGCCCTAAAAGGAGTCCATCATAACTCTAGTATTTAACGATACTTTAGAAATCACTCGAATATGCTGATTTGATGCTTAAGAAAAATATCGTTAACACTTATTATTAACTAACAATGATAAACAAATTTGTTACAGTATTTACAGTATTAAACTTTGGGTAAGGGGCCATACAATGCATTTTTGCATTGTATGTTATTTCCTGAGGTGCAATTATAATCTTAGTATGTTTTTTTTTTCAATAAAAACGGTCATCATTTAAATACAAATGGTAGTTTGTTTGGTTGTTTTTTTTTTTTACCTAGAATTTAGCCTCTGATTGGGATGCTCTGTTGAAAGGGGCGTGTCCACTGGAAGATTTAAATGTAAATGCTAATTTCTTTGAATATGAAAATGAGCATTACATGTGGAACTCTTTTAAAAGCTTTAACTGTATTTTACTATAACAGCCATCAAGATGGACTAATGGTAAAAAAAAAAAAAAAAAAAAGTGTCGATTTTAGCAGTACCTTTCAGTAATGCATAAGTGTGACCAACTGAATGTTGTTCATCAACAGCTCATTACTGAGATGTATTTTTAGCTTTTAAAGCAATTTCAACAAGGCCATTTCATGACTAGGGCCAAATGCACACAATAAAACATGAAGCATGAACTAAACAACTTATGTAGCAATGGTTTTCCAAATGATTTACACAGAAATTTGTCCTTCATGTGTTTCATGAATGAGGTCCATTGAACACAGCATGCCAATAAAGGTGAGATTCAGGCTAATAAGCCTTAAGGTTAAAAATATACGTGCACTGACGTGTTTTGCTTTAACTGTTGACCTTTCTGCAAAGAAAGAACACAATTTAAATGAAAAATATGACATCAGATGACTTCTATATCAATGGTTTTTCTAAAGTAGGACTCTACAACAGTGACATCGGCGGATAAAGCTTCAGCGGGGGACCTCCCTTGAGCTCGATGTGCTCTCGCTGAGCTCCTAGAGCGTGACGCCAATGAGAGGAGGGAACAGCAAAATACTGCCAAACGTTACTGTGATTGGATGATTACACCATCAGTGCACAAATACACATCAACGGCTCAAACTGATGGAACAGGTTTAACTAATTACAGAGTAAACAACTCATTTGGTCAACACCACTTTCAGGCACGTCCCAATCAATGTACCAATCAAACTTCAAACCGCTAGAAATGATCTGTGAGCGAGTGCTCAGCTAGGTAAAACTGAAGCTGCATCTCTGCTGCAAGTAAGATAGAATGGATTTAATATAAATATAAACAAATATTACAGCTATAGATGCACCAATTCAAAAATGTGTGTGTGTGTAAATATTAATATTAATTTATAAGTTATAGCATGAAAAAAAGTATATTCATGCTATAACTTTTAAATGGCTGACACAATATTACATTTTCTAAATAAACAAAAAAATTAAAACAGCAAAAATAATAATTTTAGTGAATTTAAGTGCCGCAATATTATGCAGAAACGTACAGTTAAAAAAATGAATGATAGAATGAATTCTGAAGGATCATGTCAGAATTAAGACTCAAATAATGACAGCTGAACATGTAGTTTTGTCATCACAGGAATAAAAGACATTTTAAAATATAGAAGAATAGAAAATGCATATTTTAAAATGTGGTGATATTTCACAATATTAGCTCCTTTCTAAACAACAATTCTAAAAAGAAAATGCTATATATGTTATATGTTAATAATGTCATTAATATATGTTATATGTTTATAATGTTAATAATTAAGGTCTATATACACACATAGACACACACAAAATATGCAAGCTATTATTTGCAGTCAAATACCATTGCTGCATTTCAGGAAAAAGCCCCATCTCCGTTCATTCATTTATATATACACATGTGCATGAATGCATGAATGCAAGAATGAATGAATGAATCAATCAATCAATAAATGAATCAATAGCAGAGAAGGGGCTTTTCCTGAAATCCAGGCCACTGGATTGAAATACTGCAAATAATACCCTGCATATTGTATGTAAAACCCAGCTCACAGTTATTGAAAGGGATGAAAGGCAGCAATGTCACAGAATCAAGCTTTGATTCATACCCCAAATATGTTTCACAGATCCTCCATCACATTAGTCATTATCGAAAATGTCAGCTGGAATTTAGGCAAATCTGTGGGTGCCTGTTGACTCATGCATTAGCATTGTCCCTCTGAGGCTATATTTACACTGTAGTCTGTCTAGATGACGAAAAAAGCAACAACTCCTCACTGTGCCAGTGACAATGGGCAAAACAGACTCAAAATGTTCTCAGAAAGCACAGGTCTTCTTTGGACAGCACATGTGGCATACTAGGAGATTTCCACTACACAGTATCATTGTGTGCGAATAATTATGCCATGCTCCCTTGGAGACTACAAAACAAATCATAAAAATTCAACCATGCAAGCTAAACCTTAATGGAAAATACATGCAGATCTTGACTGTTAATCTCGGTCAGCAGTTATTACAGCATCGAAAACACCCAAACCTGGGAGACTGTCACTATGCTAACTCTAGGTCCCACAGCAAATGATAAAGGTTTAGCAAGCCACAGTCATAGTGGCCTTTGGTTCTGAATCAGTGCTTTCAGACAAATATTACATCCTCCCTTTGAGACATAGCTGTTAGAGGATGCGACCCAGTTAAGGCTGCATTGTATTTCAATGTGTGGTCGTTTTCATGAACTAATAAAGCTGTGTAAACAGTCTAAAACCATTTTCATTTCTCATGTGGCATTATAAATCTGCTACAATGTGCATGGCAAATGCCGAATTGTTCTTTACACGAATAATCAAGCCTGATGTCAGCACATGTGCAGTTCTGCTCGCATACACTATCACATCTCCTGTTTTGAGATGTGAGCCCTTGGGTATAGCAAGAGCATGCTAGAAATACATTTGATCACAAAACTACCATAAAAGAGAAAAAAGGCTGTGCTGAGTTGAACATCTCATGCATGCACACAAAAACACCCTGCCTGCAATATATATATATATATATATATATATGGTCACACTTTATTTTAGGGTCCAATTCTCACTATTAACTAACCATTGACTATGACTTTTGCCTCAACTAACTCCTTATTTGCTGCTTATTAATAGTTTATAAGGTAGTTGTTAAGTTTAGGCTATTGGGTAGGATTAGGGATGTCATGCGTTATATGTACTTTATAAACACTAATAAACAGCCAATATGTTAATAATAGACATGCTAATAAGCAATTAGTTATTGGTGTGAGTTGGACCCTATATTAAAGTGTTACCATATATATATCTTTTAATATCAAGCGGATAGAAGCACTTCATTTTGGGTAACAATGACGAATTCTTTGTTAGAATTATAATAACCGCAATAAAAAATTATACTTTATAATTATACAGCTATATAGGACTTTTAAATCATTTGCAAACTTTTAGTCTGTAGTTAATTCATAGTTTATAAATTGTAGCCTCTGCTTAGATACAGTAATAGGCATATGTAGAGAGTTCTTCATTTATTGTCACTAAAATTAACAAATTAATATTGTTTTATTGTTTAATTATAAATCATCCTTTGTTTGTATTTACTGTATCTCACTGGTTCTTATGAGTGTTTGTTTGTCATTTACATAATGCATATTTACTTACAAAACATACAATATTTCTGTATTTATGCAATTATTGCACTGTACATTTTTCTGCCTATTCCATATTATATATATATATATATACAGTATAAACTTCAAAGGTAAACAACATAAAAAATATTTATTTATTAAATATGTATTACAGTATTACAATTAATAATAATAATACACTGGAAAAAGACATATTCTGTTATTATATTAACTAATTATGATTAAATGCATCATAATAATAATAATAATAATAATAATAATAGTAATAATAATAATAATAATAATAATTACTATGATTGTTATTATAATTTTTCTTTCATGTATTAAATTGGACAATATACAAAATCTGCTATGCAGCACCTTCATTTGACAAAAATAAATAAATAAATAAATAAATAATGAAATGCAATGTTCTGTTGTACCTTAACTTTTCATTTGTTGACATTTTTTAAAGATAAATTAAGCTGCCAAAATTTCAGATGTGAGCCCTTGGGTGTAGCAAAAGCGTGTGGGAAATATATTTGACTGCAAAACTACCATAAAAGAAAGTAAAAGCTGTCCTGAGTGGCATGTTTTGCATCTCATTCACGCACGCAAAAACAGCCTACCATATTTTTTTTAATCAAGTGAATAGAAGCACTGCATTTAATCACCAATGGCTATTCAAGAATGTGAGGTAACAATGATGAATTTTCTCGTGGGCGCAGCAATTAGCATAAAGAAAAAGTGATTTATTATGTTGTGGAGGAGCGATGGATTTTGTTTCAGGCCAGATACTTCTTGCAGCTCACTAAAGGCCAGCCATTACAAGTGAGCACACTGACAGGGATTATGCACGGTGACATTTAGCGCGCTGCAGACGTTACAGTGAGCCCCTTTGCCACAGTCGCACATAATCTGACTTACGCCGTCTGTAGGGGGTCACCGCACCGATACTGAACTGAGAGGTTAATATCCTGCCCTGCTTACTGGTGCAGTGCAGTAAACGCTGTAATGCTTCGTAGGCTACATGCTGAGAATTAGACGCGCTACCGTAGCAACCCTTGGCAGAAACCTCTCCTCATAAGATCACAAGCCGCACTGATGGGACAAAACCTGAAATGTGTTGCTAAGAGTCAACCTTTCTCCACGGCCAAACGGACGGGCTTTGACCAGGGCTGGACTCATAGCTGATGGGGCCGCCACGGGGGGCTCTTCCCCCGAGACAAGTCTTGAATCAATTAAAATCATCATCTCTTATCCAATTGGCTGGATTGTATTGGTTCTGTGTGCTTAGTGCAGGGATGCTGCTGCTGTGCATCAGAAATTATCAGACATAGAACAGCTTTGCTGTGGTATGACTAATCAGACTCTGGTGTAAACAAAAGCCCATTTCAGGCGATCTGGGAACACCAGGCCAAGTCTTTTACGGTAGATTTGGTTTTCTCCTTTGCTCACTTTCTTTCTTTTATGGTGCTCTGGAAATGGAGTGTTGCCATAGGGAGAGAGAAAGATTCTTACTTGTGCATTTCTTAACGCCGGATCCCTTCTTCAAGGCATGGCGGCTGAGCTTGCAGTTGAAATTGTTCTCCCAGAACTCCGCAAACCAGATATTCCTCCGGTTGTTCTCGAGTGTGCGGCT
Source organism: Carassius auratus (assembly GCF_003368295.1). Taxonomy (NCBI): domain Eukaryota; kingdom Metazoa; phylum Chordata; class Actinopteri; order Cypriniformes; family Cyprinidae; genus Carassius; species Carassius auratus. Next base: position 25,857 of record NW_020525781.1, read on the forward strand.
GGTGAAGTAGCGATCAAAGCCTGAGGGTAGATCGATGAGATCTGTGTCACTTTAATGCGCTTTGTCAGAGTCAAAGCTCTAAGCCAATGAACTTCAGAGAGCAACATGATTTGACGGAACATTTGCATCTAACATCATTTTCATCTCACCAAGAATGTTCAATTTTTGCTATGACTAGTTCACACAAAAAATGAATAATTTGTCATTTGCTCATCTCTGTGTCAGTTCAAACTAGTTGGCATTTTCCTGTGGAACACAAAAGGAGAATTTTTGAAGAACTATTCCTAGTTACAGTTTATAGTTTTGGAGCAGTCAAGCTCCAAAAAGGACCAAAAACATTTAATTGAAAAAAAAAAAAAAAAAAAAAAAAAAAATTACAAATAGTACACACATATAACTAAACACAATAAATTGACATTTATATTAACTGGAAAGAATGAAATTACTATTGTGTGTAATTCTAAGAGTATTAGTTGTAATACTTATAATAATAAATATTATGTATGTTTTAAATTATTATTTTATTTTATTATTATATGCTGTCTTTAACAACAGATTTAACAAAATATTAAATATATCAATTCATTTACAACAAAATATTGAATGTTTTGTCAAATATGCAGTTTGAATTAAAAAACGTATCTTTGTATTAGCAATAAATAATAATAATAATAATAATAATAATGTGTAATGTACTGTATGTATTTATAATAAACGACTTGGAATAAAAACAGACTGTCTACTAAGCCCACTGACCACTTCTAGTGTGGAACTGTGCATTCTTAAGAACTTAAAAAGAAGACTTTAAATTATCTTAAGCTAGTTGTGTTCCAAAGAAAAAAAAATCGAATGCATTTTTTCTTTTTCTTTTTTAAGTGAACTGTTCTTTTAACGCTATGCATGCACCATAACTTACACTAATTAAGTGCATCACCAGTAGCTAAAGTGTTGTCAGAAAACATTAAGCACACACTCCGGTTCAGACCTGGTCTCTAATGGATGAGAGCAGCCACTGATAAGCGCAGGATTTAATCTGTCACTTGCCTCTGATGTTCTGTCGTTTGGGTAGGATGGTAACAGCTCCCTCGGCCATTTCCTCCTGGTGAAGCACCGGCGATATCTTCGAGCCCCCAGCTATCTGACCCCACCCACAGGAAGTGACCCGTCTTATTGGCTTTTTTTGCTGCCTGCAGTAGCCGCCTGTTAAAAGATGAGTGACAGTTTCCATAAAATATTGAATATAGGCTTTGCTCAGGACTAACATCAACTCTAATTACATATTTGCAATTATTGTCTGCATTCTGTGGTACTTTGGTGATTCTCCATTTACATTAACTGCAAATCATTATGTTATTGAAAGGTCAGTATCGACACTGCTCACTGCTGACTTTTCTAAGCATTCTCCGTCTGGCACGGTAGCAATTGATGTCAAAATTAGTCATGCACTACTGACAGCAAAAGCATTTGCCCAAGATAATAATGGCTCAATAAAGTATGTTTCAAGCAGCACACACAAAATCATTTGCTGTCTTTTAAACAGGAACCGACTTAGAGCGCCTTCACTCGCAGTGTCTTTCCGTAAGCCGTGGAATTCATTATCTGGGCTTATATGCCAGTAACTTATCAATATTTTTAATAACTGCATAACAATTCACCCACATCTTTGCCAGCTACGCCCTCACTGCAATTTATTTACCTACATTAAACATGAAACAGCATTCACAACTCATTTTACTTGCAAAATAAAGCATTAACTACAAAAATGCAAATAGCTATTTCTCTATTGGTTAATATTAATCAGCAGTCTACATGGTCAAGGTGACATCAGCTGAAAAAGAAACTTAAAACAAGTTATTACTTGCATCCACAATAAATTCAAGAATATGTATAATAGGGAACAATTTTGGATTCATATTCAAGTTATCAAGAAAAAAAATCAAGTGATTGTATTTTTTTAATTAGAAAAGCATACTTTCTGAATTACAGGTGCATCGATGTGAACATGGATAAACAAGCCATTATGAACTCAAGGACAATGGCTGACAAACAATAATTAGAGAAGCACGATTAAACAGTCATCCTGAATGCTTAAGCAAGCAACAAATGGAAAAAGTTTGACCATAATTATTCCTTCAAATTAAAATGATTATTATTCAGTGGATGTCTAATAGCACATTTAAGTGAAGGCTTTTTGTCAATTTTCATGAGGATCTAATAGTTCTGATTAGGTACTCCAGGTGCTCAGTACTGGAGCATTCAGACGTTCCCATAAGGCAAATTAAATGTGTTATAATAGAGGTCAGGTAAATGAGTTGTTCGCCTCTCTGCAAAGTGTATCTTAGATGTTATTTTAGAAAGCAATACCCATTTTGGTATTTGTTTTATTAACTTTGTAACCCTGCACAATGGATTGAATTAACAGCAGAAATAAGTTGAACTGCTTCACCATAGCTACAATAAAATAACATAAAGACTATATAATTTGTCAAGATAGATGTTAATTTAAAACTAACAAAAGCTACTCACCTTATATCGTCCTCGTTTGCAAATATAATAACAACCTTCGCATTCGGATTTTCTCCCAGTCTCTGAATTATCTTATCAAACTCCCCTGGTTTCGGCTCACGGGGGATTTTCACCGACTGTGAGATACACACACTTCCTGTGGGGGAAAAAAAAGAAAAAGTGGCATTACTGCAAAATATGGAATCACACGCCGAAAAATTCCCAGCTGAACAACTTCTTATGAGTAGTTCTGTCTAAACTCACTCATGCACTGGTAGAGGCAGATGTTGCTATGTTTGGCAGCTCAAATATATGCTGTAAAAATAGACAACTGTCATGGCAAGGAGCTTTTTCTACCTCATCTGGCCGTTAAAAATGACTTTTGTTAGTGTGACCTAATGTAGTCAGGTTTATTCAGATATATGAAATCATATTTTTGACTTAAATAAATCCAGTTGCCACATTTTTCGGTTACTTGACAAAACACTTTTTACAGTGCACTTGAACAGAACAATGTTTTAAATGCACCACAGTGTTTTTACACTACACTGAAGTCAAGTGGCTTGCTTTATCCTTATCATTTTCTCTGCACAGCCGACTGAGATCAATACTAGACCCCCTAAGACCAAGGCCAAGACCTGCTGGTCTTGGGGAGCTGAGAAATAGAAGATACAGAATTTATTGCACCATTCAGTCACTTAATCAATGAGTTCATTATACTAAGTAACATATATCTGATTTTATATATACAAAATGATAGATGTAATATTTTAACAATGTGTAATGTAACACAAAGCTCAAAGAGTAAAGTACAATGAGAATGCATAAAACTGATAAACTTTGGCCATGTCATATCTTGCCTCAGGTATCTGAATTCTGACCAAATTATTGGTTTCTTTTACCAAAATCCCATTGGCACAAATACCTTCAACAATCCTGAATAGCAAAAGAGCAAAAATAAAAAGAATATAACATTTTAATGGTAGAAAAATCTGGATGTTACAGAGAAACTTAACTTTGGCTTTGGAACCCCAATGTGTTAAAGTTTTGCTCTGCTGGGTTCTTAAATTGCATCAGTCCTCATTATCAGTTTTGTTTTGTTATATTTTGTTATCATGTACGTTACTGTATGTTTAACAAATGCCCTAACTCTTTTGTTGTAATCTTTTGTTGTAGAAAGTCTCATCTTCCCAATATCCAACCGTCACATATCTATCTTCCTTTCACAGATGCCTTGAATTAACCTCCTGTCATATCAGCAAATAGTCGTATGCAGATTAACAGCAAAAAAAAAAAAAAAAACGCATAATAATAGGCTCATTAAACTTCTCGCATCCTTTCAGAGAAAACACCGAGCCCTTGTAAGCTTCCACACAAACCGATGGTTGCCGTTCCAAGGAGAGGGCCTTTTCAAAGCGTTTGACCTGTCCTCGCTGAGAGAGGAACACTGATTTGCATCAAAGGCGTTAATTAGACAGAAAAGAGAACCCTCAAAGATGCCATATGGAGAGGCTTCTTAACGGCGGGAGTCTTACAGTCACTTGCAGCCCTCTGCTGAGTGCATATGCTACTTTGAGTCAGGAGATATTTTGAATGACTGAAGGCCTCAAGGTAAGAACTCCACCTGTCACTGAATGAGACAGCTATGAAGCTGACAAAGTCACAGTGACTTGGCCGGGTGTGTATTAAACTATTTTCTGTCTTAATATATTTGACAGAAAGTATTTTAAAGTAGTTAAAACATAAATAGTTCATTAAATTGCTAGCAAACAGAACTCCAAAAATAAAGACAGACAATTGCAAAAATAATTATTGTTTCCAAACAGGTTTCCTGAACCCATTTGCCACTGATCACCCTGTCCAAAGCTCGAACCACTGGTTGCAGTGTCAGTTTGGTTCTGGTCATAAAGCTGTTGTAATAGAATCCTATCTTAATCAAATTTAGCACATTTATTTTAATAGGAATACATGGCTTTCTAAAAGGAACAAATGGGGTTTTGATGCATCACTGTAAGCATGTCTTGTGCAAATTGACCAATATATGCACAAGCATTTTCCAGCAGGGTCATATTTGATGCTTAATCGAAAATAATGAACAGCAGGAGGGGTGATCTGAGAACAGATGGGTACTGACAAGATGGAGAAACTGACTGAGTTATAAGAGTTATTTGTGTGGGTAGGTCAGTTTTCTATTTATTTACTCCTTTTTGTTTTTGGAAACAATATCTAAAACTAAATTTTTGAAAGGAGCTCTTTCTGTCCACTGTGAAAATGAATGGCATGCACAATGTATTAAGAAACTTCCAATCATGTAGAAGTAAAAACCTGATAATGTAATTAGAGATAAAATGTTCTTTAGAATGGAAATCTTTATTATACCCAGGGGTCAGGGTTTGGCAGGTTAACATCAACCAATTAGCCCCTGCTCGCTCGCAGATCCTGTGACTACACCATCTAGATAAAAAAAATATATATTTCTCCATGCTGCCAATTGAAAAAAGTAAAAATAATAATAATAATAATAATAACTTCTTATTGCCGAAATTTAATTCAACAGCGCAGGAAGATTGCACGTTGAACCATTTCATAGGGTCTTTAGGGAAATACACAAGGAAAAAGAGCCACGACCTAATGTTGTGAAAAGGGTCTATTAATAGCAATGACACATTCAGAGTCAAGCCCTGAGTGAGCCCAAAGTGACAGGATGTCAGACGTTGATCCTCTGATTTGTGGCAGACTTAATTATTATCCTTTCCAGACATTGTGAAAAAAAAAAGCTAAAGAGAAGATACTAACAAAGCATCCATATGCTTTAGCAGCCTGTCTTCAGTGACAATTAAAGGGACAGTTCACCTAAGACATAAATATTCCGTCATCATTTATTCTCCCTCATGTCATTTATAACCTGTATCTTCTGTGGGGGAAAAAAGAAAAAAAAAGAATTCTGAACAATGTTCTGGTGGCTGTTTTCTATTCAATTATAATAAACATCAAAGGAAGAACAAGCAATCACCCTAAAGGTATCATAAAATTGGTCTACTGTATATGATTGCTACTGCTATATTTCAAGCTATCCGAAGCCTTTGTGTGAGAAACACTATTAAATGAAAGTTCTCATTCACTGAAAGTCACATTAAAGATGAGTAAATGATGAAAAGGGTAATTTCTTCAATAGCCATTTATTTAAATAGCCAGTATCCAGTCATAAAGATTTTCTATTGTTGCAATTTCTATATTAAATTGAGAAAAGGAAGCTGATCCATTATTCTACACATTTCTGAAGTAGCACACAACAGAGGGAGGAAATAAGTTGACATTTCTTGAAGCAAAAGTTTTGGCTTTATGCCTCCGTCTGGGTTTACCGTGTTCGATTTAAAAAGTGATGACAGCATCGCATTTTCACGAGTGAGTGGATGTCTGTCATGTTTTCCTCAAGAACTCCCACAGACTTCAACATGATAAAGAACCCCAGCAATCCACAGCATCAACTGGGATATCTAACTTAGATATATATATATATATTTCAAAAATCCCTTTTAGCGGGGCACTTTTATCAACAAAATCCATGCTGCATTTGCACCTCGCCCGAAATCAGGCGTGCACGGTTTTTGAGAGCAGACTGTCAGAGAGGAATCACAAAGGAAAGCAAACGTCAGATCGAATCTTATGCGTTATATATAATAATCTGCATGTTTGTCTCCAGTAATTATGAAGGTTATAATCGTTGATCCATTATTACGAAGCCTTAGGTAACTCACCATATGACTAACCTCCCTCTTGATTAGATTTACCAGGGCCTCCAAGGTTTCTATTTGGATCTCCACATGGAATCAATTACAGCGGGCAAATCTTATTTATCAAATATTGGAGATTTATGTATGCTGAGAGCAGCGTAGGCTGTTTACTTTGTTATTGTGCCATGCTGCGGCTGAAGATTGCTCATCACTCAGCGGTGGCCCAAGTCAACTCCACGGTACCACTGGGCGACCATTTTCCACGGTGATGTATGCTAGTGGCAGTCACCTTTCAAAACTCACCAAATCTATTCCTTCACTTCAGAATTCGACCCCTTCAAGGTCCCTTAGCAGCGGGCGCATTATAAATTTGGCCCATTACTGGAACCCAGAAGATATTGAAAATATCGAATGAGGTTCTGCTTGAAGGAGAGTCAACAAAGAGAACCGGTGCAGCATGTTTCCCTCAATGCCTCGGATGTTCTTTTACGGTGGACAGCTTATCGCAATTTGATTACCGTGAATCTACTGTGGTATTAGATAACACACACTCGGTTACAGACATTACAAGAAAATAACATATTAAGACAGGGTTAAGATGTCACAAAGCCCTCGTTTGAAAACGCCATGAAAGACAGAGGAGAAAAACAGTGAGGTGTTTCACAAACATAGTGTTTTTCTGCTTTTTCCCTGGAGGCAGAACTGAATTGAATCATGTGTTGGTCAGGGCAGTAACACACACACAAAAGTGAAGTCGGGAAAGCCTTCGGGCCTGGAATTGAAGAGCGCTGTCTTACGCTCCATAGGTATTCTTGAGTCTGCAGGGAATGATGAACAAATCATAAGATGATCAAACATTATGTGCCAAAGAGGCGGCTTTTCATGTCCATCATTTAAAATGTATGGGCTAAGGTTAGGATATGGACACTGTAATCAAACATCCATAGCCTACAGACCCTCAATATAACAGGGTCTCTTTACCGGGGGCATTTTCTCAGAGGAGAATACAGAGGCAGTGCCTCTGTTCACATAAAAAGAAAAAAGAAAAAGAAAAGAAAAAGCGAGAGAGAAATAATCGACAGTAAAAAAAAAAACACCAAATAAAACATAATGGCTAATAGCTAGAAAAGGATGACAGATGACTTAATAATATTAATAATTTTCTGTATTAATGCAGGTATTATTTTTTAAACAGTGTCAAAAAATTGCAGTAAAACAAAACAAAGATTTGCTAACCAATAGTTTGCAAAATGTGACTCTTAATAATATGAATAATTAATAATATTAATTTCACTCTATTATCACTACAATTATTTTTGTAGCAATGTCAAAGATGTTTACAATTTTCTTTTAACACAAACATATAAGTACTGTATATAGCACTGGTTGCTTGTTGATAGTGAGAAGTAAATGGTGTTCCATACAGTATGCTTTCATTCCAGCAACTGTGGAAACATTAAATGGAACATTAATTCACACTGAACTAAAAGTAAACCTACAATGCTGAAAAAACTATTTGCCTCCTCATTTCAGAAGATCAACACACATCGCTGCACTTTACCCACTGAATCTGTCCCCGTTTCATTTCTATGAATATCTGAGAGAATTCTGTGTGCTGTACATCACATATTATATTACAATAAGTAAGCATTATTTATCAGCCTATCACGCATTAGCAGAGATTCTACAAGGTGCAGGATACCATGCTGAGTCCCTTCGCTCTATGTGGTACACCACTGCTCTGTCTACGTTATTTATTCATTTGATGTCATGAATTATGAAGGAATTACTCCAAGCAGGCAATGCTACACAAACATAGTTCATAAACATCTACAGTGCAGCCCAAATGTCTAAGACCATGTAAAAAAAATAAAATAAATAAAGTATATATTTCTTTTATTTAAACATGTTTTAGAATTTTAAATTGGAAACACATTATGGTGTAATATGAAGATGATATTCTGTACTATTTATAGGCTACTAATCAAATTTGAAATAAAATAAAATAAAATTTAGCTTGACGGCTGCTGTCATTAAATAAAAAAATGAGTCAAACTAAAATAATTCTGTTCTGAAAATCATATTTTAATTAAATGATTCCTCTAAATTGTTTTGCATACAAACAAATAAACACATAAAAGTAAAACTAAATAAATACAAGTCTCAGACATTTGGCTCCCACTGTAATTGAAGATCCTGCACTGAGGGATCATTCTTAAAAAAAAAGAAAAGGCAGCTAATATGATTGTTAAATACTTTTGTTGATACTTAAATAACTGTATTCCTAAGTGATGGGGACAATATAATAGGATTATTCAGCTAGACATCCTCTTCATCTACTGTATTACTGCAGTTCAGAGATGGATGGAGATATATGTGAGCAAAGCACCATAGGAGACATTCTATCGACCCGCACAGCCAAGACTTAAGCTATTAATTATCTTTGTTTGTTTGTCTCTGCCTTTCTTTCTCATTCCCTGTTGTCCCTTTTCTTTCGTCTTGGCACTTGCTCTTTCTCTACGCCCTGGACAGATGTGCAAACACTCCCATGAAGCTATAAGGAGATGGCATGGCACTGCAGTGACGCTCATGGTTATTCATATCACGGCCCCCAAAGTCTCACGCCATCCGTCCAGCATCCTCTAAATACAGCTGTGGGAGTGGTCTGGATATCCAAAGTTACATAATGGGGACTTTTATATGGTGTATGACTAAAAACATAAAGCATGAATAAATGCACATAACTGTCACCATTCCCTTTGTCTATATCTAACCACCAGCAATCAGTTACAACTTGGAGATGCTATTAACATTTTTAAAGTACTTTTTATACTAGCATATTACAGCTAGATTTGTCACAATATCAAAATCTGAGTAGTGGGTATCCTGGGAATGAACTTAAAAGTGGGGGACACACTATAACATGGCTCATGAATATTAATTAGGTGATATCATGTTCCCCCAGTGAGTGTTAGCCATATAAAGATTACCATTTATCAATTGGGCGTTATATTGATTGACTGTTGAAGCAACCAGTAGAGAGTGAATTCTGCTTAATATTAAAGCTGTAATTTTATTTCACTAAATGCAACGGAAAAATGTCGGAATAAAATCACAAATGAAAACTAGATAGTAAAGTTTGTTTTCAAACTTTAAGTTGGCTTGAAAAAGCCTGGCCAGAAAGTTAGAAAAATGTAGAAAGTTTGAAAAGCTTAAAAAGTTTTAAAAATGTAAAAGTTTGAAAAGTTAAGAAGTTTAAAAAAGAAAGTGATTAACATATTACTAGCATTATAAGCAAGTGACTACCATGTCGTTAGCATGATTAGCAAAGTTGTTAACATGTTTCTAGCATGTTGAGAGCATGATTTTAGCATGATTAGCATTTTGCTAGCATGTTTCTAGCATGTGACTAGCATGTTTCTAGCATGATTAGCATGTTGCTAGCATGTCGCTAACATTTTGCTAGCATGATTAACATGTTGCTAGCATGTTTGTAGCATGATTAGCATGTTGCTAACATGTTTCTAGCATGATTAGCATGTGGCTAGCATGTTGTTAGCATGTTTCGAGCATGATTAGCATGTTGCTAGTATGTCGCTAACATTTTGCTAGCATGATTAGCATGTTGCTAGCATGTTTGTAGCATGATTAGCATGTTGTTAACATTTTAGTAGCATGATTAGCATGTGGCTAGCATGTCTCTAGCATGATTTTCATGTTGCTAGCATTTTATTAACATGATTAGCAAGTGACTAGCATGTCGTTAGCATGTTTGTAGCATGATTAGCCTTTTTGCTAGCATTTTGCTAGCATGATTAGCATGTTGCTAGCATTCCACTAGCATGTTTGTAGAATGATTAGCATGTTGTTAACATTTCGCTAGCATTTTGTTAGCATGATTAGCATGTTGCTAATATGTTTGTAGCATGATTAGCATGTTGCTAGCATGTCGCTAGCATGTTTGTAGCATTATTAGCATTTTGCTAACATGTTTCTAGTATGATTAGTATGTGGTTAGCATGTTGTTAGCATGTTTCTAGCATGATTAGCATGTTGCTAGCATGTCGCTAACATTTTGCTAGCATGATTAGCATGTTGCTAGCATGTTTGTAGCATGATTAGCCTGTTGCTAACATGTTTCTAGCATGATTAGCATGTGGCTAGCATGTCTCTAGCATGTTGTTAGCATGTTTCTAGCATGATTAGCATGTTGCTAGCATGTCGCTAACATTTTGCTAGCATGATTAGCATGTTGCTAGCATGTTTGTAGCATGATTAGCATGTTGCTAACATGTTTCTAGCATGATTAGCATGTGGCTAGCATGTCTCTAGCATGTTGTTAGCATGTTTCTAGCATGATTAGCATGTTGCTAGCATGTCGCTAACATTTTGCTAGCATGATTAGCATGTTGCTAGCATGTTTGTAGCATGATTAGCATGTTGTTAACATTTTAGTAGCATGATTAGCATGTGGCTAGCATGTCTCTAGCATGATTTTCATGTTGCTAGCAGTTTATTAACATGATTAGCAAGTGACTAGCATGTCGTTAGCATGTTTGTAGCATGATTAGCATGTTGCTAGTATGTCTCTAGCATGTTTTTAGAATGATTAGTATACAACTAGCATGTTGCTAGCATGATTAAAATGTGACTAGCATGTGGCTAGCATGGCTAGCAAGTGACTAACATGTTTCTATGATAATCGAGCTAAAACCAGTTGATTCAGTTAGAAACCAGCTAAGACCAGCTTGACAGTGGCCAAAACCACTTTAAACCATGTTAGAAGTATGTTTCTAGTCTGATTAGCAAGTTACTAGCATGTTATTAACATGTTTCTATGATAATCTAGTTAAAACCAGTTGATTCAGTAAAGAAAACCACCTAAAACCAGCTAAGACCAGCTAAAGCCAGCTTGACAGTGGCCAAAACCACTTTAAACCATGTTAGAAGTATGTTTCTAGTCTGATTATCAAGTTACTAACATGTTGTTAACATGTTTCTATGATAATCTAGCTAAAACCAGTTGATTCAGTAAAGAAAACCACCTTAAACCAGCTAAGACCAGCTAATACCAGCTTGACAGTGGCCAAAACCACTTTAAACCATGTTAGAAGTATGTTTCTAGACTGATTAGCAAATTACTAACATGTTGTTAATATGTTTTTATGATAATCTAGCTAAAACCAGTTGATTCATTAAAGAAAACCACCTTAAACCAGCTAAGACCAGCTAAAGCCAGCTTGACAGTGGCCAAAACCACTTTAAACCATGTTAGAAGTATGTTTCTAGTCTGATTAGCAAGTTACTAACATGGTATTAACATGTTTCTATGATAATCTAGCTAAAACCAGTTGATTCAGTAAAGAAAACCACCTAAAACCAGCTAAGACCAGCTAAGGCCAGTGTGACAGTGGCCAAAACCACTTTAAAACTTGTTAGAAGTATGTTTCTAGTCTGATTAGTGAGTAACTAGCATGTTGTTAGCATGTTTCTATGCGAATCTGGCAAAAACCAGCTAAAAACAGTGGATTCAGTAAAAACCAGCTAAAACCCAGCTAAGACCAGCGTGAGAGTGGTCAAAACCACTTAAAAACCAGTTTGGGAGACTAGCCAAAACAACTGATCAGCTTAGGCTGGTTTTAGCTGTATTCTCAGTAGAGAGTTTTTAAGGTTTGCCCTGGTAGTAGACAGCTTAAATATATTATAAGCCTTATTTTTCAAAAGTTTGTACCCCCGCAATGAAAGTCTATGGGATTTAAGGTGGTTTTGGTAGTCTGGTTTACGAAAACCATAAGCCGAATCAGTTAGAAAAGATATAGCAACCCGAGTCAGACCAGTCTGAAGGTCTGACCCGAGTTTGGTGGTTCTAGCTTGAAAGCTCTAGGAGGAGATAGTGTTTAAAATTTGGCTCAGAAGAATAATAATAATAACTAGAATTAAAAGTTAGTGAACTAACTTTGATGTTGGCTTGGCCATCTTGGCCATGGGGCAAAAGAGCCACAATACTTGTGTGCCCAACATTCTTGAGTTGCCCCGCTGCAAAAAATTTAAAACAATAATACCATAAAAAATACACCTGCAACAGTCTTTTTCCATGGTCCCTTGCTGTTTTCTTTTTTAATAAAAAGCCTAGGCTATGATAACAGCTACGACAGGGTTGTCTAGCTGAATGCGAAATAAGACATGCAAAAACCATAATCTCCTAAATACCATTCAATTTGATGTTATTTTAATAGTACTGACAACATATTTTAAGTTATCACACATTACTGAAAATTTAAAGAAGGGACACTATATATAGTATACTTCGGTGAGTCAAGAGCTAAACAAAAAGTCCTGTTTCATTACAAAATACTGTAACTTTTATAAACGTTATACTATCACCACAAAATTTTAATTAATATTTATTAAAAAATAAATATTTAATAAAACTGAAACTTAAATATATTATTTCTATAGGCTATACAAAACAGAAAAGAAAGACTAAATATGAAGGCTGAATAAGCTGATCTATAGCATGTTAAATGGTGGTTGCCTGTCTATGAATGGTACACCCCTCTAAGCTCACAGAAGTGGTTTGACCCAAGTCCTCAGCAGCCAATGAAATTGACCTCTTCAAACTGATTTTTAACGTGTACTTCACGTGTATTTCAACGTGAAATACACGTTAAATACCCGCTGATTTTTCACGTGTAAACAACATGTATTTAACGCGTTAAACAATATTGGATATAATATCGGAGTAATATAGTATTTTAAGAAGCTATTAAAAAAATATATAAATGACTTTACCATGTTGTGCAGCGCAGATAAATAAATAATATTAAATACGTGTTGCCTACGCATGAAATACACGTATTTAACGTGTTGTTGACGCGTTAAAATTCACATGTATTTGACCCTCTTGGCCTTCCATACACATTAGACGTGAAAAAAGGACATTGCGTTGTTTTGATATGGATTACTTTATCACAGAATATTTGTTCAGGAGCACTTGTTTAGTTTAAAAGTAGACATGTCAAGCTTTCTATAGATATATCACTCATGTCTCTTCCTTGAGTATTCATGGAGTTACAGTTCATTTTAATGACATGTTTGTAAATGAAGATCAGCGCAGACCAAGGCTGCAGACAGCACACCTTGTTTGTTATCTTTATTTTATAAGTGCCCAAAGTTTTGTTGTTGTTATGTTTGTATCCAAAAAAAGTAGACCCTTTACAGAGACACGTTAAGATTCACGTGTATTTGACCCTCTTGGCCTTCCATACACATTAGACGTGAAAAAAGGACATCGCGTTGTTTTGATATGGATTACTTTATCACAGAATATTTGTTCGTCAGCACTTGTTTGGTTTAAAAGTAGACATGTCAAGCTTTCTATAGATATATCTCTCATGTCTCTTCGTTGAGTATTCACGGAGTTACAGTTCATTTTGATGACGTGTTTGTAAATGAAGATCAGCGCATACCAAGGCTGCACCTTGTTTGTTATATTTATTTTATGAGTGCACAAAGTTTTGTTGTTATTATGTTTGTATCCAAAAAAAAAAGTAGACCCTTTACAGATTCGATTGATGTATTGCTCTTATCTGTATGATTAAAACTGAAAGTGTAATATAAGTAAATTTCGGGGTTATCAGGAGAAAATGACTCAAAACGACTCCAGAGTTAAAAGGCTATCGTGACTTTTTTTCCTTCCAGTATTCATAAGCTGTATCACGCTGTCAAATTATATTTCATTTTGCACACATAAACAGTTCAAAAACACCTGAATTCTGCTCTTGTTGTGTTCTAATGGGTGGATTAGTGCAATTCGCTGTGATATTGAAGCGCTCGTTTCTCTCTCGTCAGAGACATAATTTATAAATGAGATCTGACCCGGTAATAATAACATATGTTGGTTTAGCTTGTCAGTGTGAATGAAATGTGTAGCCTATTTATTTGTCCGATCTCGCCCCGAAACGCGGCTGTCATGTGGACTTCAAGTGTTCAGAGAAATCGCGAGCTCGCGGACATTTGGCTGCCGCGAATATATCATGTTATTACTTTAAACAGTTCAGAAACATCTGAATTTAGCTCTTGGTGTGCTCTAACGTGTGGATTGCGTGCAATCGCCGTTTTAAAAGGTCTTAAATAAGAATGAATTCGCTCGTTGTGAGCTCGTGTAGACAATGCCTCCAGCAGCTGACCAGCCGTGATTCTTCTCCCGCCTGACTGGTCTCTGCCCAGAAATAAATTATTAATGAGCCCTGACCCCTGTAATCAGATATGTTGGTTTAGCTTGTCAGTTTGAGGGAAATTGTATTATTTACTTGTATTTTTAACCAATGTAAAAGTGAAAGTAAACAAAACTCCGGGTATTGCAACCAGTAGGGGCGCGATTTTTCTCAGACAATGGAAGTCTATGGGTAATGAGTTTTTACATTTAAAAATGAATTAAAAAAAAACTTTAAGTCTGATCAGTCTGAAAAGATATAGCAACCAGCACCGCTCTATCCCGCAGGTGTCTGCCGAGTTTGGGGCTTGTGGCTTTAAAGCCCTAGGAGGAGTAGCGTTTGACATTGCTCAGAAAAATAATAAGAAAAAAAATAAAAATAAGAAGTTTAAATAGCATAACAGTATGTTGGCTTGTTGCCAAGCCAACATAACTAGAATTAAAAGTTAGTGAACTAACTTTGATGTTGGCTTGGCCATCTTGGCCATGGGGCAAAAGAGCCACAATACTTGTGTGCCCAACATTCTTGAGTTGCCCCGCTGCAAAAAATTTAAAACAATAATACCATAAAAAATACACCTGCAACAGTCTTTTTCCATGGTCCCTTGCTGTTTTCTTTTTTAATAAAAAGCCTAGGCTATGATAACAGCTACGACAGGGTTGTCTAGCTGAATGCGAAATAAGACATGCAAAAACCATAATCTCCTAAATACCATTCAATTTGATGTTATTTTAATAGTACTGACAACATATTTTAAGTTATCACACATTACTGAAAATTTAAAGAAGGGACACTATATATAGTATACTTCGGTGAGTCAAGAGCTAAACAAAAAGTCCTGTTTCATTACAAAATACTGTAACTTTTATAAACGTTATACTATCACCACAAAATTTTAATTAATATTTATTAAAAAATAAATATTTAATAAAACTGAAACTTAAATATATTATTTCTATAGGCTATACAAAACAGAAAAGAAAGACTAAATATGAAGGCTGAATAAGCTGATCTATAGCATGTTAAATGGTGGTTGCCTGTCTATGAATGGTACACCCCTCTAAGCTCACAGAAGTGGTTTGACCCAAGTCCTCAGCAGCCAATGAAATTGACCTCTTCAAACTGATTTTTAACGTGTACTTCACGTGTATTTCAACGTGAAATACACGTTAAATACCCGCTGATTTTTCACGTGTAAACAACATGTATTTAACGCGTTAAACAATATTGGATATAATATCGGAGTAATATAGTATTTTAAGAAGCTATTAAAAAAATATATAAATGACTTTACCATGTTGTGCAGCGCAGATAAATAAATAATATTAAATACGTGTTGCCTACGCATGAAATACACGTATTTAACGTGTTGTTGACGCGTTAAAATTCACATGTATTTGACCCTCTTGGCCTTCCATACACATTAGACGTGAAAAAAGGACATTGCGTTGTTTTGATATGGATTACTTTATCACAGAATATTTGTTCAGGAGCACTTGTTTAGTTTAAAAGTAGACATGTCAAGCTTTCTATAGATATATCACTCATGTCTCTTCCTTGAGTATTCATGGAGTTACAGTTCATTTTAATGACATGTTTGTAAATGAAGATCAGCGCAGACCAAGGCTGCAGACAGCACACCTTGTTTGTTATCTTTATTTTATAAGTGCCCAAAGTTTTGTTGTTGTTATGTTTGTATCCAAAAAAGTAGACCCTTTACAGAGACACGTTAAGATTCACGTGTATTTGACCCTCTTGGCCTTCCATACACATTAGACGTGAAAAAAGGACATCGCGTTGTTTTGATATGGATTACTTTATCACAGAATATTTGTTCGTCAGCACTTGTTTGGTTTAAAAGTAGACATGTCAAGCTTTCTATAGATATATCTCTCATGTCTCTTCGTTGAGTATTCACGGAGTTACAGTTCATTTTGATGACGTGTTTGTAAATGAAGATCAGCGCATACCAAGGCTGCACCTTGTTTGTTATATTTATTTTATGAGTGCACAAAGTTTTGTTGTTATTATGTTTGTATCCAAAAAAAAAAGTAGACCCTTTACAGATTCGATTGATGTATTGCTCTTATCTGTATGATTAAAACTGAAAGTGTAATATAAGTAAATTTCGGGGTTATCAGGAGAAAATGACTCAAAACGACTCCAGAGTTAAAAGGCTATCGTGACTTTATTTCCTTCCAGTATTCATAAGCTGTATCACGCTGTCAAATTATATTTCATTTTGCACACATAAACAGTTCAAAAACACCTGAATTCTGCTCTTGTTGTGTTCTAATGGGTGGATTAGTGCAATTCGCTGTGATATTGAAGCGCTCGTTTCTCTCTCGTCAGAGACATAATTTATAAATGAGATCTGACCCGGTAATAATAACATATGTTGGTTTAGCTTGTCAGTGTGAATGAAATGTGTAGCCTATTTATTTGTCCGATCTCGCCCCGAAACGCGGCTGTCATGTGGACTTCAAGTGTTCAGAGAAATCGCGAGCTCGCGGACATTTGGCTGCCGCGAATATATCATGTTATTACTTTAAACAGTTCAGAAACATCTGAATTTAGCTCTTGGTGTGCTCTAACGTGTGGATTGCGTGCAATCGCCGTTTTAAAAGGTCTTAAATAAGAATGAATTCGCTCGTTGTGAGCTCGTGTAGACAATGCCTCCAGCAGCTGACCAGCCGTGCCTGACTGGTCTCTGCCCAGAAATAAATTATTAATGAGCCCTGACCCCTGTAATCAGATATGTTGGTTTAGCTTGTCAGTTTGAGGGAAATTGTATTATTTACTTGTATTTTTAACCAATGTAAAAGTGAAAGTAAACAAAACTCCGGGTATTGCAACCAGTAGGGGCGCGATTTTTCTCAGACAATGGAAGTCTATGGGTAATGAGTTTTTACATTTAAAAATTAATTAAAAAAAAACTTTAAGTCTGATCAGTCTGAAAAGATATAGCAACCAGCACCGCTCTATCCCGCAGGTGTCTGCCGAGTTTGGGGCTTGTGGCTTTAAAGCCCTAGGAGGAGTAGCGTTTGACATTGCTCAGAAAAATAATAAGAAAAAAATAAAAATAAGAAGTTTAAATAGCATAACAGTATGTTGGCTTGTTGCCAAGCCAACATAATAATAAGATTAAATAGTAGATCAGTAAGTTGGCTTTTTCAAGCCAACTTAATAATCAAATAAATATAAATAAACAAACAGGCAGCAGTAAAACATATAGTAAAATATAATGCAATTTTTTGCAATGTGCTGTATATGTTTATCTGAAAAAATTTCTTTAGACATAGACCAGTCTCAGGCTGCTCAAACAAACAGACCAATGCACAGACCAAGTCTCAGCGTTTAATCCATTAATTTAATAACACTTTAAATAGCTAAATAACTTTAAATACAAACTATAAATAGATACAATTCTGAAAGACATGTGATTTTCTATCAGCATCAGTAAATATGACCTTAAGAAAATTAACTTTTGACTACTTTCCTAAGCTCTTCTTTTGACGAATATGACTTCCACAATTACATTCCAAACAGAGTAGGTTCTTATTAATTCAACTCTCTATAAATGCAAGGCCGTTTTTCATTTCATGGTTTTTAAATGTTCCCTCTCTTCCAAATTGATTGTCTTTCCTACTGGCGAACGCAATTTGATTCATTCGAATGAAACTTGCTCTCCATTCTGAAACACCAGAGCAGCTCTAAGAACAAAGATTTTCTGGATCACGTTCTTTAACATTGATGCATTAATGAGTTAATCCATTATGCACTGCACATCTACAGTCAAGCAAAATGTGTTTGGGCACACCTTTTTGAGCTCTGTTGTGCTTGTTAGAAGAAGGGAAGTGGGGTTTTTCTACAACGGATCCTGAAAGAAATGTTCTATATTAAGTGTGACTGGAAGCATGCAAATATGGTAATTACTCGTCATCAACAGCGGTTCACTTCCGCAGTTTATTCCAACTCTGAACCTTGAGTTCACAAGAACCACACCTCAGATGTACTTTTCAAGAGTTCGATATCACACCAAGCAAACAAACTTTAGCTTTTAGTGCAGAGTGTTAAAGCACCCTGATTCTCCATTAATAAGGAAGAGCCAGTTCTCAGCATAGAATATGGGAGAGTAACAGATGTTGATAGCCTCAATGCGTAGGAGAAACCATGGACATGTGAGGAGGACACTGTTACCCTAGAGAAAAGAAAGGAGCATGACTCCATCTCCCTCAGAACTTCCTCTAGGCGGTTTTGAGTATGCTCACAAAGACTATTCATAGAACAATTTTAGCTTCCATCTGTTTGCATCCACCAAAGCTTGAGGGTTATGAAAACTTTTTAAGATCCAAATAACTGTATAATGTGATGAATGACTAATTCTATATTAAATATTTAATGTAGAATTTACATTTATAACAAATTAGACTGAGTGCATTAACATCTCTTTTCCTGATCTATGTGCAATGCAAAATTCTGTAGATATTTCCCAGTAACAAAAACCTGGGACCCTGGGACCCTGGGCCACATGTTGGTTCCAGCCTGTCAGCTAAGCTTAACCTAAACCACTAGTTACAGTAACAGACCTGGAAACTCAGGAAGAAATTTAAAAGGAAATCAATGGCTGAACTCAGTATTCCTCTCACAAATCGCAAGACCACTTCCCCCCTGGAGTGCACTTGAAGTTTCATTTCTCAGGAAGGAAATGCAGTTGGGAAGGAAAAGCTTTGGAAAATATTGCTGCTTTTGATCAGCTTATACTTTAAGCTTTGTGATTCATTTCACAAAACAACTAGATGTGCATTTGCAGGAGGAAAATATCAATGTTTTCAAGGCAATAGAATAGCATTAAAGTTTTAGGGTAAAATGTCATAAACTAAAATTTGATAGAGGAAGAAAGGAAGAGAGATCAATAGCAATATGCAATACAGACGCATAGACAGGTGCCAGAAAGAAGTCCATTGCAATTCATTATAAAAAGTGGATGGGGACTGTAAATTAAGTTTCCGTTTCAGTTAATTGCAGAAAACTGTGGAGAAGAAGAATAAAAACTATTAGAGTTGCATTTTCTAGAGGAAGTCATTGAAATAAAGTACAGCATTTTTAAAAAGAATCCTTATAATAGAAATAATATATTTTAGAAAGGATATCGTTTAATGTGAACTAAATGAATTTCTTAATAATAGTTTAATAGTTTATACAAATACAGTTCGTTTTAATGTATGTGTTGGGCAGGGGCGTCGGACTGGGGGGGGGGGGGGGGGGGGGGGGTAAAGTGTACCGAGTACCCAGGGCCCGAGCCGGGGGGGGGCCCTTAGAAGTCAGTTTTCTATACATACATATACATGCACTATCATTTGTAAAGCATTTATTTACAAATAAAAAAAGTTCCTGTGCAAAACTAAACTTGTAGTTAGGCACTGGTTTGGTATATAAAAAAAGTCATTTTCATGCTGTGCAGGGCCCCACCACCCCTCTCAAATCAACGTAAATGGTACGACCCGCAGTTCAGGTGCTTCTGCTGCGGACCTGCGGTGAATCAGTTAATGAGACAGGAGCTGGAGTTAGGAAGGAGCTAGGAAGACAGGGGAAGAGTCATGTCTATCCTTAAGAAAGGAAAATCAGGGGCTCAAAAAGGAAAAGAAGATTAAAGAGAGAAAGGCAAATGGGTGCAAGCAGTTGCTCACTCAGTTTTTTTAAAAGAAAGGTGAGCTCCAAATGCTTCATCGAGCACTGTCATTGTTTTAACATAAATATCTACTCTTGGAGGAGTTCTGCCCAGAGTCAGAAGTTTACATGAAAACACTGTATATTTCCCTCCATTGTCAAAATTTAACACCTGCGAAAACACAGATCGTTAGCGCCTATTTTACCAAATTGTTATGCAAATTAGCTCACGCATGTTCTTACAGTAAGTACAGGATTGTTCTCAGTTTAATGCACATCTTAATGATTGAAAATGACTTATTTTAAAACGTAATTCAAAGACTGAATGTCTAGTTTGGTGGTTAGTGTACCCTGTGATTCCATAGTCTGCATTTATTTTAAACGGACAAATAATCAGCAATTAACATGTACTTAGCGTACACTTGAAAAAAGGTATTGTGACAATAAATGATATTTTAGCAACCATTTGAAGCCATATATTTCAGTTTCAGACCCTGCAGCAACAGGCCCCTCATCATGGCCAGATGAAAGCAGTGACAGTGAGGTTTATGTGACAGTGAGACTCACTTAGTAATTAGTAATTAAGTGTTAAGAGGAAATAAGCAAAATGGGTACATTGTTATTGTACACAAATAAACTTTAAAGGGATAGTTCACCCAAAAATGACAATTGTCATCATTTACTCTCCCTCAAGTTGTTCCAAACCTCTATGATTTCCTTCCTTTCTTCTCTTAAACACAAAAGAAGATATTTTAAAGAAGGTTGGTAATTAAACAGTTGATGGTCCCCATTGACTTACC
>NW_020525782.1:0-55565 GCF_003368295.1 Carassius auratus
GTCAAGCTAACGGCTGATCAATGGCTATAATAAAAGGCGGATCAATTTCAGCTGGGGCAACCCAATAAAAGTTGGGCTCAAACTGCACGGCCACATCAGTCCTGAACAAATTCCAAGCTGAGACAAGGCCCAGAGCAGCAAGGCTAATGACATACACAGCACTTTCTGCCTTTCAATTAATCACAAACACACCGGCCTGACACATGGTGCACTCCCAAACACAAACCATCACTTCCCAAGGTTTATTTTCCTCTGTGGAGAACTTGTTGGCCATGTGCAGTTTTTTCCTTCGTTTTTTATTTCTCCTATTTTGGCAATTTTCTATAGTGTCTGGATACCATATCCCTACAGTCATGAATCTAAAGGAATTTTTGGAATGCCTCGTCATTTTAAAAATAAATAGCACTTGGGTTTGGAACAACATGAGAGTGAGTAAACTATGACCCAAAACATGAACAATCCCTTGAAGTAAAATAGTGGCTATTATCTTTCAGTCTAAATTACCATATTATATTTATAAATGTCTCATCAGGTCCACATTTTCCTCAGGACATTTATATAGTTTAATTAGCCCATAATCTGTGTTTCAATTTGCATTGAGTATTGTTATCCAGAAATGACACTGGAGAACATCATAATCCTCCAATAACATCTGCTTATCACCTCGTTGCAACCGTACCAAGTCACTGAATCCTCAGTCCCCCGTGTCCCCAGACCAAATAAACATTCTCAATAATGAACCGCCAAATTAATCACAGGCTGGAGGACATCCCACACAAAAGCAGGTTCACGCTGAGGGCGACGCACATGTGCACTGAATTGAGGACACTTACACTAATGAGTTTTGAAGAATCTGTGACAGACGGAAGCTCTCGTAAACAAGTGTTTCTCTTCTTAGCCAGTCCAGAGGCCTGGTATGAGAAACAGACCCATAGGAAAGAGAATCACACATGAGATCGTAGCATTACTGCTCCTGTACAGCAATGAGACTAACAGAAGAGCAAATGGAGATGAATTCTCCTGCGTGTGTTTTTGTCACGACAAAGAGATTCTAGTATTGTCTACTGATGTCTAGTCAAGAGTTTCAAAAGAGATTTAAAAAAATGTGACAAACTGAGCCATTTGCCTAAACGGTATGTCTGCTATGATTAGCACTGGTATGAACTCAAATGTCTTATTCATTTCTTCAAGACCAATTACTTAAAGGGATAGTTCACCAAAAAAAAATTTTTATCTGCTTGCCTCAGGGCATCAAAGATGTCAAAGGTGGCTTTGTTTCTTCAGTAGAACACAAACAAATATTTTTAACTCAAACCATTGCAGTCTGTCATTAATATAATGGAAGTCAATGTGAATTAAAAAAAAAAAAAAACATACACAAACAAAACCAAATTAAACGCGGTGACTCTTGACAATACATTGATGTGCAGAGACATGAAATGATCCGCCTGTGCGAGAAACTGAACAGTATTTATATAATTTTTACCTCCGATTAACCGCAATGTCTTAACTGCCCTGAGCGCTTTGTGGAATATATGTGGAAAATTACCTTTACACCAAATACACAACATTGACCCCATTAAGTAGTAAAATAATATTTACAAGAAAATACTTTTCCAGTTTTTCAAAAGTCATTCAATGTGTTGCTTGGTCTTTGTTTGTGAAATTTAGAACCGGTTTCTGAGTAAAAAAAAATTTCAGTGTATTGGCTGCCATAGACTTCCAGCCAGAAATTAAAACTATTATTAGACACTTGCCAGAGCAGCTTGGCCTCTAATTAAAAGATTTAAGATTAACATGAGGCTGATTAACATGAGGACGCCCGTCTGTCTCTCATCATATATCTTGCCTGACTGGTGAGAACTGCTACAAACTCTGCAGTTTTTGTCAGACGACAATCAAAGGCGCTGAGTTTCAATGCCAAGATCAAGGCTGACACTTTAGACACAGTTCCTCACCCCGAAAACGCACTATAAAACATCATCTCTTGATTTGCGATCTGTGTCATCGGGGGATCGGTGTCAGCTGCCTCTGCCTCTCCCCCTGCAGCTCTTCCTCGACTACAGCGCTCCATCAACTTTTAAAACAAAGGAGAGCTGGGAGAGCCTCTCTCTCCACCTCCTTGCTCTTCTGCGCCGTGGGAGGCTGCGCTGCTTGTGAGACAGAGTTCAAACTTCTTCCCTTCGTCTTTTTATTTTACTCGGTTTCTCCTTCTCTTGGGTTTTTTTTTTTTTTTTTTTTTTTACCAGGAGCAACACGCTCTCTCCAAACTCACACTGACAGAAATGACTGTGCATCTCTTTCAGACAGACACAACCCCATACTATCCATGAGGCGTAAGGTGACGCATATGCCAACACATACATGCCTAAACACAAGTGCTGTGTTTGACAGGTACAAAAAGTTAGGCTAGCCAAGTATAAATGGTCTGAGAGCAATTTCAAGGACTTTTAAAGTGCCTAAACATCAGTACAGTCAGATATATATTTCATTTAGAAGCAAGGTTACGTTTTCAATTATTATCTGTATGATTTAACAAACATTACTCCATTTGAAAACTTTGTCATTGTCAAACATTGTCAACAAAACATCAGTCTGAATAATATGAATTTGTAATGGTTAATATTAATACTCTTTATTTGCATATCTGAACACCAATTGTATAAGCAAGTTGCTAAACACATGCAAAGATAAATCAGCACACCAAAGTATAGATGAGAAAACACTGCTATTGTAAATAAATAAGTAAATAAATAAATGATATTTCCTTTTATGATTTTGACATTCCATTTGCTGTCATCTGTTGTTCATTTAAAATGTTACTTTAAAAGCATTTTATAATAAACACATTATATTCAAATGCAATCTTTAACAAATTCCAAAATCTAAATGTACATTTTTGTTTTATTTTTAATTTATTTAAACCAAATACCACATAAAGTAAGCTTAAATCTGTCTTAATAGAAATGTAATGTATCGGGGTGGGGAAATGGAGGCACTAAAAAATATTTATGGTTCAAAAATATGTATTAACTAATTTAAATCAACTAAACTAAATATATATAACAATTACTATCCTACAGTTTTGCTTATCAAATAAATATACCCTGTTCTAGAGATGATTTACTGGAAAACACAAAAATACTGATTAAGAAGATTTTTGAAGTGTATATGTCTGCTCGGCCTCTACTCATTCGCATGCTCTCAAACAGTCTGACAGTTTTGCTCTAGTGAGCCTGTATCAGTCAGTAAAATTATAGTCTTTAAACTAGGTGCTGAATAAATCAGCCTTGATAGCAGAATTCATTTTGGAAGAGTGAAAAAGGCAGCTCATTATGATTTATATTTGGAGTTGTGAGTCCTTATTTCCCACAGAACACCAGCCACTCACACAAAATAAATGCCTTCCATACACTCAAAATTACAAGCAGAATAATAGAAAAGAGAGACAACCCCATTTGCACAATGCGGGAATGCACCTTTCTCTCCAATTGTTTATCTGTGACTGAACAGAACGCAGATCTGCTTCTAAAACAGCCATGAAACCCATGACGGAACGTGTCATTTGGACCATTTTGTTCCACTTTTTTGAATGACCCTATACTGACAGATGCTGCAAGCACGAAACGCTGTGTAAAATCTCCTGGTGGGAAGGGTCGTGATAGCTGACAACTCTATACTACATAACCATCTCATATTAATTCATGCTAATGATATCTGAGCTTTTAATTCCTCACATTTTATACCTTCATGACAGTGACCAAGTAACTGCAGTCAATCAGTTAGGTCTCTTTTACACCTGGCATTCTGCCTAACATTTCTTTCTGTGGAAGAAGATGTAGGGGTGAGTAAATAGTGAAGAATGTTTACTCATTATTCATTTCACTCATTCAAACATACATTTTCGCATGTCACATATCACAATTAGTTAGCACTGGATCATATTAAATGTACCCAAGATGCACTTGTATCATATTACTCCAACCACGTTCTAATGTATCGAGTAACAAATGACAGCATTGACATTTAAACCTTATTTATAATGTTAACGGAAAACTATACTAATGAGTCCTGAAAAGTGGCTGAATATTTGTCTGGCAATCCATTATCACTGTGACCCCAAATAAGCACAACTCAACTCTTAAGCAAAAGTTAATGCCACAAACAACAGAATTTGACAAACAAGCTCAATAAAATGCACCGTTTCTATCATTCCAGCATGCACTGGTCTGGAGATTATTTTATACTCTCTTGTGGCTGTTGCAGTCAAAATATATTTTTGGCTGAGGTCGGCCATTGTTTTTGTTGTTGCTGTTTTTATATTCCCAGTGAAGAAACAATCAATTGACCCTTTCGCTAAACCCTGCCTTAAAACATTTCACCAATCAATCAATCAACATTTCGATTGTTCAGCTTTCTTCCCTCCCTCATGTATTCATTTGGACAATCTCACATTTTTGGACTTTCTGTTGACAAACTGCTAGATATAAAGGTAGTAATAACTGAGGCTTTCGAAATAATACTACTGAGGTAATTCACATAATGGCGTCCCTCTTCATGGTGTCTTTAAGATTACCTCTAAATGCTTCCATTGGCTGAAATCACTTTTTAGGTATACCATTCAGTGGCTGATTAAAATCCCAAATTCCTATTTATTTTCATTTACACATCACATGCCACATTATAACCAAAGTTGCAAAATTATCAAGAAAATAATCTTGCTGTTAGCGTGTGGTTAGCAATAGTTAACATACTTTACGTTTAGTAAATTAACTGATTAGCATGATAAGATAACACAGCAAGGTAACAATAAGCATGCTAACTTACCATACCCACGCTAATTCAGCTAGCATGCAAATCCAACATACCTTATGAGTAGCAAACTAATCGATTAGTATGCTAAGCTAGCTTACTTTAAAATGTTGGAAGCGTATTCCAAATTGCTTTTTGACACTTTAACTATCAGCATTATTTGTGTTCCTATTTGCACTTCAACTGCTTTCACCATAAACCAAGAACCATAAACATTGCTTTCAATGCCAATATACAATAATACCAGCTAAGTGCATGTGAAACATCAAAAGCTCTTAGTGAAAGTCAATAGATATGTCCACAGACACGTTCGTGGTTTCTTCCTGGTTCATGACACAAGGAGAACAGGGTCAGCAGCGTGGAGAGGGAAATGTCTATGGTCTCAGCTGTCCATTTTCAGACATGTTATCATAAATCAACCACATGTACACAAACACACTAACTCACACACAAACCATCAGGAGAGAATTACTGCACCAAACCTGCTCTGCTTGAAAAGGCAAACCACCCACATGGCACGGCAAGACAATACAACATGACTATCATTCATCACATTGCTTCTCCATGATCCCAGGATACGCCACATCGAATGTAATGCATTTAAGTAATCAATGACCAAGTATAAAACACATCAGCATAACAATAAGAACATTTTATTGATCAGGCTGTTCCATAGCCTGAAGAATAGAGTCACATGAAGCAAAGAGATCTTAGTTATTTCATTAATAATAAATCAAAATATACTTAATATATAAAATTTAAACATTTTATTTTTCTCTTTTCTCATTACTGTTGTTGTTTATTTGATTTCTTTCACAAAGGAAGGAAGGGTTGTAATACTGTAAATTCCTAAAAAAAATATATATTTTTTTAATATGGTGCTAATTTTGCTTAATATTTCACATGCACATTAAACAATGAAACGCCAAAAAACAAAAAAAAATTAAGCAAATATAAAGAAAATCCATTAATGTGCCCGTTTTAGCAGCTTATTACTCTGAACTTTGACCTTGTAAGTCCTTTAAGTTTTTACATAGATAATGCAAACTTTTTCTTAATTATTTGCATTATTAATTACTTCTTTTGATTTCTTTTGGCCCAGTTGTTAGACCTTGGACTAAAGTTTAACCTCAGGAAAGATGATTTAATAAACAAATAAATAACTGTAAATGCCATGTGATCATGGCAACTAAGCATTTTCAGACATATTTTTCTTAAATGCGCAAAACAATATAAATAAAAAACATTTTATAAATGTTTTAATTTAAAAAACATTTTATTTCTCATAAACTTGACTATTTAAATATGTTTCAGTGAAAAGTCAAGACAGGTTTATCATAATATTTTGACAATGACCCAGATACAAATGAGACAACTGATGGCATGTGATAAGAACCTAATTTGCTCAAAATGTTTACGGATTCGTTCCCTCCGTGTACTAAAACGTGCACAATTTAACAAATCGAGGGAATGCAATAGTAATCGTGTGCACATTTAAGAACATTGAGGGAACTAATTAGTAAATCGAGCACACAATTTATTTATTTTTTCTTGCATGTAATGTGCGGGTCTCCGTACTTCAGAAACTCTTAAGGAGACACATTCACTGCGTTTTTTTATCTCAAGAAAGAGATACTGAAAATGTAAGTAACAGTCTCCATTTGCTTTGTATTGACTCTGTTTACTGTCTAGGAGAGACATTAAAGAGATTTTGTTTGCATATTTTTCTTCATATGGAATGGCAAAACACGAAGACCTTGAGAAGTGGGAGGTTTGACAGATGCAAGGAATGTCTGGATCGCCTTAATGTTAATCTGGGAATAAAACCGCTTGAGCACTACTCCCATCTGGTGAAATGGCGTGAAGAGAAAGCTCCAATAGACATGTAAAAAAATAAGTCTGGAGGCATCTCACTCTGACGTTCTGCCCGGGGGACACAGAGCCCCACATCACAGCCCATGGTGCTGACAGCACTGAGGAACACAGACCTGTGAGTGGCACTCTATCACTGGGGAGCACACAGCAGTGTTCTGCACACACACACAGCCCAAATACAGGTGGAAAAACTATTGGTGAAAAGACTTTTTGCTTTGACAGCTCATACGGAATAGGAGCGCTGTCCCTCCAAGGACATTTCTCAGAAATGTTTTGTTTGTATGTAAGGCCGAGAGAGAGAGAGAGAGAGAGAGAGAGAGAGAGAGAAAGAAAGAAAGAAAGAAAGAAAGAAAAGAAAGAAAGACAAGTTCTCATTGAGAGGCAATTTCAAATTCTGTGTACTGAGATTGTGTTATTCCATGGAGTAGTTGAAACCAACATGTTGCTTTCTAATTTTAAATGCAGACACTCCGGTGCTTCCAAAACTAGTATTATTTTATCAAGGACAAATCCAGCTGATAATCAAGAGAACAAACAATGAAACAAAGCCTATGGGAGCAGTATATAGATCTACACTTTAGATATACATTATTAGTTCAATATCAGTTTTAGTTATATCAGCTCATTTCTCAGTGTCTAATTAAATATTAATTTGCACGTTTATGGCCACGACCTCAAACACAATGTGCAGGTCCTCTTGATATTAATAAAATGTTTTAATACTAATAACATGTGATCCTTTACCTGTAGGTCTCAGACATGATGATAAATTGGGGTGGCCGTATGTCCCATTTTACCAGACATGTCCTGGCCAGGATTTCTAAATTGCCTAAAATGTCAGGTTTAAGCTTTGTTTTCATTATTGCTAAAGGTAACAACTGAAAAGTAGTTTATATGCAGGCATTTTGCATAATCAGCCGTTAATGGCATGCAGGATCTACAGAGAATGGTCAAAGCAATGCAAATGCATGTATATTATATATAATATATGTGGACTGCAGAGAGCACATCAATAGAAAAACAAAGTCAAAACCCAGACATTTCGGTTCATTTAAAAAGTCCAGCCAGAAAATGCTGGGAAAGAGAGGACATATGGTCACCCTAGGATAAACTGATCTATTTGAGCTCAACCAATGCATATGTGGCCTAGTAAACAAAGTTTCTATTGCTCTGATGCGTTTCCTGTGTGGCTCACAGCATCATCACGTTTACCAGACTGTGGATCCTCTGTTCAAAGCACGGGTGAGAAGGTGAATGAAGGGACAGTTATTAAAACAGCTCAGCTCTCCAGTGCCTCACTGTGTCCTTCTCCTCCATTTGCCCTCCTTAGCCTAAACCAAGTCAATTAAAATCAGACTTGTCAGATCAAACAGACTTCCATTTACTTTTGCACACATAACAACCCCCCGAAGAATGCAGGGAGGCTGAAGAGCACTGGCTTTTATTCACGATTCAAGACGGATCAGGAGAACAAAGCTGACGTTCGAGGACAGGCA
This sequence comes from Carassius auratus, assembly GCF_003368295.1. NCBI lineage: Eukaryota > Metazoa > Chordata > Actinopteri > Cypriniformes > Cyprinidae > Carassius > Carassius auratus. Next base: position 8,184 of record NW_020525782.1, read on the forward strand.
AGCACTCTGCCCGGAGATCCCATGATGCATTCGCTGCTCGATACGTCCCTCACAACTGCTCCAGTTCAATTAGGAAAGTGGTCTGTGAGGCTGTTTGATCTGCTTGAGGAGCCAGAGAATAAGCTACGATCTCCACATGAATGCAGGATGATTCTCACACACAGACACACACAAAGGGGGTCCTTCTCAAAGTCAGTTTGCATACTATTCATGATTTCAAATGCACTAGCATTTTTTTGTGGCTAGATCATAAGCTTAAGTAATCACAGGCAAAAGTGTGACATTGCCTTTATAAAAGTTCAACAGATAAAAAGTTAATAATAAGTCACTTAAATTTTAGACACAATGCTGCCAGTCACTTTGTACATCTCACTAAATATCTTGTGTTCCGAAGACAAACGAAGCTTTTACGGGTTTGGAACGATAAGGGGGTAAGTGATTAATGACTAAATGTTCATTTTGCGGTGGAGTAACCCTTTAAGTTGAATGTCCTCTATAGTTGCAACTAAATAGAACGCCTCCACTTTCTGGTGTGTCTATAGCCAGTGAGTTTAATCTGTTTATTTCAGCACATGGCCAATATAATCATAATATTTAAATGGGATTAGAGTTAGAAACATGCAGGCGTTGTGTTTGAATGCCCAAAGTAACAATATGCTGTAAATTTGTATAATTTTTGTAAACTCAACCAGGATAATCACAATGAAATCATCCAAACTGCAATTTTAAGACACACGCACACTCACACATATCTATATCTATATCTATATCTATATATTTATCTATCTATCTATCTATCTATCTATATATATATATATATATATATATATATATATATATATATATATATATATATATATATATGAAGAGTTCAGATACAAAAGCCTCTAAGTGCCATTTGAAATTTTCTTCAAACATTTGCATTTTTATCAGTCTCCTATGTGTAGATTCAGTAATTTCACTTTGATGGCAAGGAGTAGGTTATTTTCATTGCCATTAAAGTGAAATAATAATATGTATATAAAACAGTGCAAAGCCAATAATTAACAAATATGCTTATGCACTACATCTAGCATAAACTCCAGCTCAATGTAGACATTATCTAAACTTCACAGCGATTGGCTGTCGTCTGTGTTTTTTGCCTGTTGTTTACATGAAGCTGAGCATTCCCCAACCTTTTTGATGCTCATTCTGCTGTCAATCCCAAAATACACTGCGCTGCGCCAGCATGAAGCTCAACACCCCTAATGAACTGAAATGAAATGAAAATGCTCGCTCTGTCCTATGGAAAGCCAGGAAGATAAATATGGCTTTAAACATAAATACTGTTCCGAGCAGCTCAAGATGTCCAAGAAACTAAGGATTCAATTAATTATTCCACAACAACTTTCAATCTAATATATAAAAAGATGACAAGGTCTTGCTTTATTAGACTGCTGACACTACGATGAAAGAAAGAAAGTGTCATAGCAGGACATCAGACAGCACTGAATAGATTAGACATACTTCAGTGAACATCTAGCATACCTCTACGGTTATAATGTATGTTATATATGTAAATTGTGCTACGATGCAATTCAATAATGCTAAATCAGACTTATCGAATGAAAACAATGAAACGGCGGTGTACAAATATGGCACTGCAAATTGCTGACTTTGGTCTAACTCCCAGTTTGTACAACATGTACTGAGGCAATACATTTTTGGGTGGGATTTGTAATATGTCTAGATAGATTTTCCCTCTGCCAAAAAAAAGTTTAAAAGAGAGTGAACTTTTCTGCTACCGTTGCTTTTTTTGGAGACTGACATTAGCTTTTCAAAGGAGGGTATTTGCCCCATGGATGTGATTTTCATGGGTATTTTTACATTTATGAGGGCATATTCCTTTCTAATCATATAAAAAATCTGTCATCCTTGTGTCAAATACTTCAAATTAATCAGTTCATTTATATAAAATCTTTATAATTATTGACTCTTATCCGAAAATTAAATCAACTTTAAATTAAAACTTATGTTATATCGATAGGTCTATATCTACAAAACAGTTACCCTCTTGCATTTCAACTGAGCACATTTATAATGTTATGAAAGGGACCATTTAACCTTCATGTTGTTCCAAAATCATATGAATTCTGGAAATATTTTTAAGAATGTTGGTAACCAAAAAATGCTGGCCCCCTTTCACTTCTAGTCATTGTTTCCATACTATGGAAGTCAATGACTAATAGCAAAAGTAGTACTTTTTGGATACCGTTGGTTTTTGGTTACCACCGTTCCTAAAAATATCTTCTCTTGTGTTCAACAGAAGAAAGAAACTCATACACATTTGGAACAACATGAAAGTGAGTAAATGATGATCATTTTTGTTTTTGGGTGAACTATTCCTTCAATAAAAAACAACAACAAAAAAAAAAACATACAAACAGAGGAATTCATTACCAGCCTGCCACAATTTCTGGGGTACTTTTGTCATTTTTAGAGGCATTCTTGATTCCTTTCTCACCCTGCTTTGCACACACTAGACTCATCTGATATTGTTCTCTAATTTCAAGAGCAGCATACAAAAAGGCAAATTCTCTATGAAACCAGATCTCGTGTTACAGATGCTTTCAATTTGTTTAACACAGCTCTGCTGCAAAATCTCATTAGGAATTTTATAACTTTAATATTTGAAGTTCTTCTAATGCTGTCACATTTATTACACAATACCCTAATTTGCATCGTAAGTGATAAAGGCATGTATAATGACTCCCATTATACTGACATGACAAGGGAATTCGGGTTCCTTTCTGCACCTCCTTTATTACGAGACTCGAGCAGCCATGATGATTATAAAAGACGGTGCTGACCTATACAATTAACTCTGAATCACATGAAGGAACTCACAGAGGAAGATGTAGCATTGACAATGACTGAATTTGCTTGGAAAATAATGCCTCACAAAAAGACTTTGAATAAGCGAGTGATGTCTTCATGTGTTGGGACTGTGAGAGTTTGCTGAGATGCTATGTCTCATTTGACCTTGTCACCCGGGACAAGAGAGCCTTGACGTAACGGCATATACAAGATGCCTCATTTTGGAGAAATAATCACCAGTGCTTCGGCAGAGATCAGGTCAAACGTCTGCCGCTCTCCCCACATTTTACTTAGCTTAGCATTTTGTCAGTGTGTCAACAAGGCGCAACTTTGAACATGACAGAAGGTCGACATTTACAAGGCACCCTAATGACCCCGAGAAGACAGGTCATGCCGGCGTCACTCACTAAACCAATGATTCTCTAACCGGCCCATCAGCACGGATGCAAGAAGGTCGCGCAGACCTTGTAACGGGATAGAGACTGAACATAATCTGATGAACTGCCATATCCCACAACTGCCATCCAGCCCAAACGAGAAAAGCACTGAGCTCAGAAAGGTGTCAGAGGGGAGCAGATTCTGACATTAAACAGTAAGAGTATTATCATCTTCACCCTGACAGAGCCAAAGACTAGTTTAAGATGATACGGGTGAGAGGGTTTAATGTCACACGGTGGGAGAGCTTAACAATACCACCTGCTGTCAGACAGGATGTGCAAAAAGCCTGTAAGGGCAGTCAGATGTCCTACATCAGAATCTAGAGGATGTGTCTCATTTGACCTCCTGGAAGGTAGGTCTAGTAAGGGGGCGTCTCATGCACTTCACAAGAAGAAGGATTAGCCCGCCATGCAGCAGCAGGGGACAGAATTAACTATGGTGAATAAAGAAATTCACTGTTCTGCTATCACACTAGCTATATTATTGAATCAGCAATAGGTCATTCTACAAAACTGGACAATGTAGTTGAATTAACATAGTCCACAGGATGCAGAAGTGTAATTTAAATTTGAGGAAGTAATGCATTTTAAATGAGGTTTAAGCCAACAGAACACTGAATTCCCCAGCTATTATTTAATAAATTAATAAAGTAATTGTATTACTTTAAATTAAAAACGCAAATTGTAAAGACAAATGGTGTCCTTTTGAACTTTCCATTCATCAAAAAAGTATGACAAAAATATTAACAAAAATATTAAGCAGCACAACTGCTTTCCACATTGATAATAAAAATATTAATAATAATAAAAGTTCTCAAGCATCAAATCAACATTTTAAAATGATTCTGAAGGATCAAGTGACTCTGAATCATAATGGCTTGATCACAGAAGACCAAAAAAAAAAAGTGTTAGAGTATATTAAAATAAAATGTCAAATTATAAAAGATTTACATTAATTAATTGACTTTATTCGCTCAAACATACTATATATGTCCCCCAGTTATGTCCCCAACCTTATTATTATCATATTTGAATTCATGAATTATTCCATAACTAATACAATTCTCCAAAGAGAATTGTATTCTCCAAAACTATTTAAGGACCAGCTCAAGTTTCCTGCCATCTTTCTCACTTTATGTTATGTCGGTCAGTAGGGAACAGCCTTAAAATGTCAACCCAATCATCGTGATTTTGTACAGGAAACAAAAAATAGACCTTGTGAGTTTAATGCCTCAAGTGTAAAATATTCCATGTTTAAAATTATTAGAAAGTTGTTAGAAAGAAGCAGTTTTGGTTCCCATTGACTTCTCTGGTTACCACTGACTTCTAAAAAACAATGAGACATTTTTCAAAATATCTTCTTTTACGTTCCACGGAAAAAAAGAAAGTCATATAGGAACAACATAAGGTTGAGTAGCCTAAATGTTGCCAGTGTTTTCAACCCTCTCAAGAAAAACACACTCATATTTTCAGAAGCCTGCACACTAAAAAGCAAATCAACTGATCGATAATTGCAATAAGCAGAAATACACAGCCTCTTGTAAGCGGTTTCTACTGCAGGCCATAAATACTGTGCTTAATGAGGGAGTGTTTATAGCGCTAGTCTGGACACAGCATAACACTACCTGACACAAGCTGAGGCCAATAAACAGCCAGCACCACATCAACACACTAATCAGCTTAACCAGCTGCACAGAATTCACTTCACGGTGACCAGACACCGGGTTAAATATACAACGAGCACCACAGAATGAGTGACTGTAATTGCAGCGTAACCTGGTCTTGTCTTACTCGCTGCTGAGAGAATTTTAACTGTGTTTCATCCCAGGCGCCCATGAGGTCATTTAGGAAACCGATTTCACCGACAACAAGGGTTGCGGTGTCAGGGGATTCATTTGATGTCGTGTCCGACTCTGTGTGCGAATTCTTTGATCTCAGGGCAGAATCTCTAAGCTACGACTGGCCATGTGATTACCACGAACAACCTGTTACTTGCCGTTTCTGACCTAATCCTATCTTCCCCTCACAGTCCTTTTATCTGTCTCCCATCTCCCATCTCTGCTCCATCCAGCAGCGCTTTCATTCCACACCACCTCCCAATCTTACTGTCTTAATTAGGCCACAGTCCATTGAAAAGCCATCTGAAGCCATAATCAATTCTAGCTGAATCAATAACACTTGGCTAGGTGGAGCAGGAGGTGACAGAGTGCTCATTGAGCTGTCAATCAAATACTTACTCCAATCTTAGAGTTCACAGTGTTCCTAGCCGTGGGCAGAGGTACAGATGTCCCTAGCGCAATGTTTGAAATTCCAGACAAGTAACAAGAACACTTCACTCCACGCCATCAAATGCAGAGTAATCGAAAACAGTTCCGTTGGAGTGTAATCGTTATTACCGCCTGTATGTTTAGCAACTTGGGATTGAAGCGATTTGATGGAGAGGACAGTGATTTATAACTTGGAGGAGTGTTTTTGTGAAACATGTTCGCTGCCAGTAAGATAATTGCTTGGTGATTTTAAAGTTACTAGGTAGTGCCAAGTTTCTGGTACTTAGTCTTTTTGGAAAATGACGGAGAAAAACTGAAATATTTTTATACAGGGAAGAACAAAACAGAGTGCCAACAATGCATTTGTTCACCTGATGTGGTACTTTTTCTTCACTAGGCAGAACAATGTGTCTGATGGGAATTAGAGTTAGAACTTTTTCTGGGGTCCAAATACACACACGGATGACTAATTTGTGTTGTTCTTAGCAGACTGTTAGACTAGGTCCTTTAAAAAAATTAAATAAATAAAAACAGGGCTGTGAAAGGACCAACCACTGAGTCATAAAATTGTAGCTATACATCTTCTCTTGATTCAGTGAGAAAATGTGAAGCCTGTGGAACCATCAAGTAAAATAAATGCATTACTATATGTGAGGGAGGGATTTATGGGAGCTTTGGTAAAGAATATTCAATATGAGTTGGAACATGAAATTCTGTAGGCATGTTTATTATGACTGCCACAGTCTAGAATCATTTTTTTAGTGATGCCATAGAGGTGCCATTGTGGGTTCCTTAACCTTTAAGTGGTTAGTTTGTAAAATAACCTTTTCTTAGGGTGTACTCACACTAGGCACAGTTGCCTTGAACCGAGCCCAATTGTGATTATATTATATTTTTAAGAGTGTATAAAAATGTTTTGTGCATTAAAAAAGTTCCACTGATGTTAAAGGTTCTTCATGGAACCACAAATGGCAATAAAACCCTTATTTTTAGGACTTTACATATCCAGCATACAAGTTGGAGCTGCTGTCAAAGTGGAATTCTTTGGCTTTCTTTTCCTGTTTCCAGGCAGATATAATTAAATAAATTTGTAATAATTCATGCAATGAATATAATAATTAATAAACATTTTTTAGAATGAATCTAATTCTTTAGGGGCATAATTAAGATATTTTAGGAATTACATTTATGCAAGGCTAAAAAATCCTGTCTACGTAGGTTTTGGAGCAGAGCAAATATGTGTTAGATTATTTCCACCCACCATCATAGTAGCTAAAGATTAAAGTCAATGACTGTGAGGATTTAAAAATATATATATAAAAATCAGCTTTTTGCATAAGAATATGCATTTTGTCTTCAAATTTACACAACATATAACCATGTTAAAAATGTTACAACAATCTGCATTTTTTTTTTAAGAAATGCTCTTTTGATCACCATGCGGGTTGCATTTAAAGTTCATTAGACAAACCACTATGTATAGGGATAAAAGGGTATTTTAGTAATACCTTCAATAATGCCCAAATGTCACAGTAATGCCACAGTAATAATGCCAAAAGATGTTGCCCCACAGCCTAACATATCCCGCCTCTCTTTATCTGTGGATTTCAGGTTATATGATAGCTGCTTTCTGTTTTTCACATTATGTCCTGCCAGACCTCCCACCGGGAGCCACGAGAGAATCTGAGGACAGGACCTGGAAAGAAAACCAACACCGTGGGCTTGAAAGGACGGATTTAGTTCAGGGCTTGCCGCTCGCCTGCTGCTTAGAATGGCTTTGAAGCTTCGAGTCGGCCCTTCGTCACACTGCCCACAGCGTCACTTTCAGTGGCAGAGCTCACAGCAAACCTTTGCTAACAAGACATGGTCATGGCATCCAAACAGACATATCTCTTTCTTGACAGATCTGTGTAGTCCTATCACGTTCCAGAGCAGACTGCAGGACAGCCTGTGCTGCAGATCTTACAGTGGTCTGCCAACAACATCAATTGCCCACTAGGAAACAGAGGGTCACCAGTGGGCCAATTTAGGACACAGTGTTTCGGCAAAAGATGGGAGAGTATTACTACAGACGTGGAGCCTTTGGCTGTGAAGGATAGACCTTGCCTACTCACTGTCTTATCTCTCGTTTTACAGGCCTTTTTGCCATGCCTAAAGCTCCTCCAATGGATATTTCCAGCATTGGTGGCTTTCCAGTGATTATATCCACTCAAAGTTATGCACAGGCATTACCTTGGTTTTTCTTCTTTAATGCTTGTCACAAAGCCAGATCCTCAACAAACACACACCCCCTTCAATAACTGCTCTCACCACCACAGACCGGGTCTGTTAGCTCACTTGGCAGTAAGCATACTTAGTCAAGCTGGTCTGTAAATAACGCTCCACAACAAGCAAGGTATCTGCCAAACCTAAACTAATTTTCCCAACTGCATTTACATTGCTAATTAAAAAAGACTTTTGGATGTGTTGGGCTACTGACATTTGTCTTTCTGTGCCGTGAAAAATATTGCCAGGACTATCATGAAACAACATTTACAACCAATTTAACTTTATGAACTTTAGATTATGTGCAATGGCAAAAAAAAAAAAAAGGAAAGGAAATTTATATTTGGCTGAATCAAAATCAAAGCAATCAGCTTGGTTCATGATTATTAATTAAGTGACAAAACTTTTGCCCATAATCCTAACTTAGAGAAAATTGGCACAATCACTGTGGAAACGTTGTTTAAAAACAATTTAACTTTTTAACTAAAAACCTGACATATTTCTGAGATAACTCATATGTGGCGAGTGGCGACTAATAATATAAAGTGATATTTGATTAGATTACAATCAAAGCAATACATTTGGTTCTTTAATATTAATTAGGTAACATTACATTCACCCATAGCCCTGATTGGGCAAAAACAAGATTTCCGCCATGGTAAAAACAATGTAAAATGACATTTACAACCAATCGATTATAAGAACGAACTAATTCTGCATTAATGATATGCAGTGGCAAAAAAACAAAACAAAAAAACAAACAAATGTAAAGTGGGATTTGATTGGATTACAATCAAAGCAATCATCTTGGTTCATGAATATTAATTAGGTGACACAACTTTTGCCCATAGTCCTAACTTTGGAAAAATAAGGGACTCATCATTGCAAAAACATCATGAAATGGCATTTACAACCAAATTGCCTGTAAGAGCTGGGCATATTTCTGAGATAAATCATATGCGGTGACTTATAATACAAGGTGGGAATTGGTTGGATTATAATCAAAGCAATAAGCCCTGACTGGGGAAAAACAGGATTTCCACTATGGCAAAAACAATGTGAAATGACATCTACAAACAACCAACTATAAGAATTTGACATAATGTTGCGTTAAATGATATGTGGTGGCAAAAAAAAAATGTAAAGCGGGATTTGATTGGATTTCAATCAAAGCATTCAGCCTGGTTCAAGAACATTAAGAAGATGGATGACAAAATGTTCCCCTAGTAGGGTTCTATAGGAGAAAATGTGGCTCTAGCCATAGCAAAAACAGCATGAAATTAAAAGATATTTTTACGAGCAATGGAACATTATGAACTTGACATACTTCCAAACTGAATAATATGCGATGGCAAATTATGTAAGGCACTTAACCTAAAATGACAAACAGGACTCTTGTGGATTCTTCGGTCTTAAGTTTTATATGCTTATGCAACTCATTACAGGTGCATCCCATTGGCAGATGCCTTTGGATTTGTATATATATATATATATATATATATATATATATATATATATATATATATATATATATATATATATATATAAAACCATTTTTAAGTAAGTCCATTTAAAATACAGCTTTGGTTCCGTCAATGAAAACAGAGGGACCAAAGATCAAAAGATCTTGAAAATAGAACAGCATTTACTGATGAACTGTTCACAACAAGATGATTGACATTTATTTAGAATTTTGATGTCATGTTTTCTTTTCCATATATGTTTTGGTGGGACCAAAGGAGGATCGTGAACTTTCGTCATACATTCACTGACAGATGGAGTGGAAACGGAGGAGATAAGAGTAATGTCTGACAACACGGCAGAGGATTCTTTCATTGTAGTACTCCACATTTCAACTCAGTCATCAGCTGTCTGTCTTCTCCCCGGCCCACTATCAACTATACTCATGAGTGACTGGAGGGATCCTGTGAAATCTGCCTTTGCTTTAAAGATCTAAAATAAAATGTCAGATTCTCTCCCATTGACCCGGTGTAAAGCTTTCTAAGTGTGCTTTCAGTTAGACACAGCATTCATATAGACAGAGACAGATTTCTCCCACTCATCTTGAGACAGTTTAACTGACAGAGAGTAAATGAGCCAATTTCTTTCAAATGTAGGAGGTGGTCTGAACTAAAGGTGGGGGGAAAGAGTGCAGAAAAACTGCACTGATCAAACAATTTATCAAACTAATATTAAACAACAGTCCAAAAAGTACAAGTGAGAACTCATTTCACTTCAGACATGCTCTTTTGTGACTGTACCATCTTTATTAGCTCGAGAACTGTACTTTGAAGAAAATAGTTTCCGGTTCAAAGAATCTTCAACCAAATTTTGGGTGAACTTTTCCTTGAGGCCTCAGCAGTTTTGATGTGCAATTAAACTGTATGAATGCAGGGGACTGTTACATAACCAACAACTGTATGTAGAGAAGCTTGCAGAGCTGTTTTAAATCACAGTATATTGAAGTCCATAGATGTTAAGAGCTTTTCTGGATGGTGTAACCACTGTGACAGGCAGTCAGGAAAAAACAAGAAGACAGAAATCAAATTGTGAAAACAAAACATCTCTTCAGTTTAGTTGAGTGTTTCTACCATGCTATGCCAATGTGTAGAGGCAATGATATCCAATGTCACGGGTTTCAAAACCTCCAATATAATAAACAAATGGGACCTCCTTAATAAAATATTAACCAAGGTATTTTCATGTATAAAGGTCTATTCTTTTCTTATTATATTATATTATATTATATTATATCATATCATATCATATCATATCATATCATATCATATTATATTATATTATATTATATATTATATTATATTAATAAAAAGTCAGCAAGTTTTCATTTATAACAATATTTTTCAGACATTATTTTCTTTTTATATTATTTTATATTATATAGTTTTTTTCTATTGTTATTTTCTAAGGCTCTAATCTAGTCACAAATTCCTTATTAAAGTAATGTTTAAAAAAAAGAGAAATAAAATAGTAATAATATCAAACTAAATAAATGTGTTAAAAATTATTATGCTAAAAATACATTCTAACCCCAGTTTGAAAACCCTTAGAACATTTGTATTTCTTATTCTAGCAAGTTTTTTTTTTTTTTTAGTTTTTTTTTTTTAGTTTTAGAAGTACTTTTGATCTTGTACCAGAATATTATCTTTCATTCAACATCGATGAAAAAAAAAAAACTCTATACCTCAAATAAAATCTAAACAGACATCATCTACAATATCTGTACATAAGAAGTATCTAGAAATATCAAAGGATTTTCAAAGATTATCAAAAGTTGGGCTATGTGACTTCAAAGTTAGGAGTATGTAGATGTGCCAGTGACGTGACGCACCTTTGATGTTCTGCCTTTGTATTATGTTTCTTTCAAGATTTATTGTGCATCTGCAATCTCACTTCCCAAACCTTTCACCTGCTTCCTGCAAAGAAACAAAACCTCTTGACAAACACATTTTGAGGAAATCAGTCTACGTTCTCCAGACACAATAAATAACAACAAGATATGGAATTTCATCATAATGGCTCTATTAGTTTCCATCTTATAAACTGCTGCCAGTGTCTATTTATCTCTGTTCAGGACATTGCGATTTAGCTCCGTTAACTGAATTGCAATTTGAGTCACATGTTCTAGTGCTGGAGGACCAGAACAAAAATGATCAGTCTTGGACTCATCTCATAACTCAAACTCGGTCCTGTCACATAATTCTGTAACCATTTAGCGGATATTAAATATTCATTCATTACAGTGGCACACTTTAAACTGCTCACTGCACTCTGCTCATCCATACATTACACTGATATATGCGTGCTAATAGTCATGCAAGAGTGTGCACACACACACACACACACACACACAATATATGTGTGTGTGTGTGTGTGGGCATGTTTTTGTGACACATCAGGACACAACTTTGTATAATGACATGGGTATGACACAGGTATTACAAGGAGAGGGTGGGTTATGAGGACATAACCCATGTCCCCATTTTTCAAAACGCTTATAAATCATACAGAATGAGTTTTTTTTTTTGAGAAAGTAAAAATGCACAAAGTTTCCTGTGAGGGTTGGTTGGTAGGGTTGGTGTAGGGTGATAGAATATACAGTTTCTACATTATAAAAACCATTACAGCTATGGGATGTCCCCACTTTTCACAAAAACAAACGTTTGTGTGTGTGTGTGTTTGTGTGTGTGTGTGTGTGTATGCATCTTTCTGCAAGAATGCATTTGTTAACGTTTATTAAAACTGACATAAAAGACATTTCTAATGTTACAAAATATATTTTAAATACATGCTGTCATCAGATTCGTTGTTTTCAACACTGGTAACAATAAAAGTAAGGGCTGCTGAAAACTCAGCTTTGCCATCACAGGAATAAATTACTTTTTTTAAAAGTGTGAATGATTTTCAGTCTTCAGTGCAAGCAAATGGTTGAAACCATCTGTTTGAAAGTGAATACTGGAACGATTTTGCGTCTTTTATGTTGCTACACAATTCCATCCACTTTCAAATGATTGTCACAAGGGTCGTCGCGATGGGAAGGATATTCTATTCATTTTCCCAGTCATGTACATGTACAAGGATTTACAGACTGAAGCTGAATAAAAAGGAATGATCCACATTTGGAGTAAAAAAGCTCCTGTCTGACAGATATAGATGCTGTGCAGGGAAATAACACTCACCCCTTTTGCTGCCAAAATGTATTATTTATTGGCATGAAGGAAGACATCTTAGTAATCTGGCGTCTGACAATAGAAAACAAAAACACTATCTAGAGCCTAATCCAATTACAGAGGAGAACAGGAGAGGAGTCACAAAGTCATTTGTATCTACAAATTCAATCTCAACCACTTTTTCGCCGAATACACAGCCTGTTTTCTTTTTATCTCAACAATTATGAAAAGTATCCGCATTGCACCTGACAACCGCATAATTGTCTGTGGAATTTGTTAAATTTATTTGAAAGGGCAGGACAATATAACTTACTCCGACACCAGTGTTATGCTGATGAACATCACAAGCCCTGCTCAGGTTAGAAGGTCTGCTGGTTAAGTTTTACTGACACTCGCTTTCTCTATCTCTTTGTTTTCTCTTCTCCAAGCCTCCGCATCTGCGGCAGGCCCATGAATCTTAAGTGAGACGCCCACATACTGTTCCCCTCTCCATCCATTACAATTATGTTCTCCCATCTGAAGGCTATCTCTGCATTTGTCTCCAACATGCTGCCATCATCAGTACTACTGATTTACAATCTGTTTAAAAATCAGATCACATGAACACGCAAACATTTTAGACCGAGGCAACCACTTCCAAAACCCCTGCGTGATATGCATTAGTTCTAGGCCACTGGTGGAACCTAATGTTGGAAGCTAGAATCCATCTCATAGTAAAACATAGTATAAAATAAAATAGAACAAAATGATATAAACTAGGAAATGCTAAAAGTGGCACCAAACGATCGAGGCCAGTTTCATCTTAAAGTGAAAAATAAAAAGGAAAGAAATTAAAAGCTTCTCGTGGCATGAAATTATGGAATACCTTTTCACCTTAAAAGAAAAAAGAAAAAGAAATTCCATTAGTGTCACTAAATTTTGGATGCATGTTTTAGTTTTCAGCTACTTAAAATATGACCAAAATTTAATTTAAATGTTTAAAATAAAATAAAATACTAAAGGGAAGTCAGTTTCAGTTTTCAGCTAGACAGAAGTAAACGAGAAAAAAATAATAAAATAAAATATAAGAACAAATGTCACTAGTGGCACTAAACAGATGTCAGAATAAAATGTTAATAAAATGATAGATATATATATATATATATATATATATATATATATATATATATATGGAAGCCAGTTTCAGTTTTCAGCTAGATAAAAATTAATTAAAAATAAAAATATAAGTTTTAAATAAAATGTAATTAAAATAAAAACATTAAAATAAGCGTTAAAAATGCAAAGTTTAAAATGATAAAATAAAAAGTATTTTATTTTATAAAATACCCCTCACAAAATTCAGCTTTAGAGGAAGAAAGTGGAAAAGATGCTATAAGTTGAATTCTCAAAATGCCCTTTACAGTTAAGGTCAAAGTTTGGTGCAGAAGGTGTATGCATTAACTTCATTTGAAAGAATAACAGCACTTTGCACTCTATCTGTACTTTTCAGCCTTGTCACAATAAGCAGGGATAGACCAGTGCGAGCCTAAAAGATGATCTTCATCGCTCCCCTGAGCCAAATCACCGTTTGAGGTCTTAATCAGGGCAGAAGGCCTCAGCGCAATGCAAAACGCAACTCCCTCGCAGGACGAGCTCCAGGGAAGCAACCAGGCAAACCGGCATCTTCATTACCACACACATCTGCCTTTATCTACCACTCTGAGACCTGCCAAGAGCCCTTTCGGAGTCTGAGTAATAGCAAAGTGCATCTCTCTCCAAGGCGTCTGAGATAATCCTCCTGCAGAAACTTCTCTGCCACTCTCTTCTCAGTTGTTATCACTTCAATGGATTTATAACACTTTTCAGGATGTTTAGATTCTGGTAAGTGCAGTTGACAAATCCTTTATCTGTTCGGCTTCATAATGAGATGTCACAAGTGAACACAAAAATAGCAGAACAAATAATGACGCAATATAATGCAAAAAGGCAAGAGATGCAAAATCAACATGAGCCCAGAAATGTTCTCATGTAGAGTTTATGTTATAAACATTTTTATCGTTATTATTACTTGAGTTTAAATGTACTTTTAAATAATTACTTTGTTCATTAATTTATTAATAATTCTGTTACTGTTTTATATTTTCATAATGAGCCTTCCTTTAGTGATTTTAGCCCAATCAGAAATGTTAAAATATAATGTAGAGGCATGAAGATTAATGTAAAATAATAATTATGCTTTTATTTCAGTATATTCATTTTATTTTATTTTATTTGTTAATTTAATTAAAAGTTTTGATGTTGCATATTTTTATATTGTGGTACTAATGTGCGTAGCTGTTTTGTGTGTGTGTGTGTGTGTGTGTGTTTTACTTTGTATTTAAATTGTCATTATACAAGAACTGTTTAAGATTTGAAATACTGTTTAAGATTTAAAATATATATTTATAATCCACACCTCAATTGAAGACAAATAAGATGTTTATACATATTTATGTTTATATTAATTTTAATGTTAAGTTCATAGCCTAATTTGAGTCAATAAAAACACAATGATCTTACTTGTTCCTACAATGGCAATACATAATTAATAGTATATCACTAAGGTATGTAAGTTATACTGACAATGATAAAGCAAAGTTTGTGTGAGCCTTGCAGGTATAAACACAACTGGGAATTGAATTCTTAACTTATTATGTGAAGAAACGCAAGTTTAGTAGTAGGCTCACCAGTGGGATTTGAACCGAATATACACAGCTCCTAAAACATGGCAATATTCACAATATTGACTAAAGTGAGGTCGATATATCACATAAAAAAAGAAATATTAAACCAAATGTTAATGTTGTTCTTAAAATAGCCAGGGGCACAAACTTGCACCGTGCACGCCCGCCTCCATCCCAAGCTTAGACTTGCCCTGAGGCTTAGACAAAATACATACAGCTCATTATGTCGCTTTTCCACGCAAAGACTAATGCACATTTATGACCCAGCAAATGACACTATAGAAGCACTTTCACGCCAGTCCAACTTTATATATGGCTTTTTTTTTTTTTTACTCAAATGTCTCTGATTTTATGACCTTAAATCGCCTTGACTAACGTTAGTGTTCCAGTGCTAAAGCTCACGCAGAGCACGTAGGTCAGCGCCGTTGGTAATAACAGTCAAATTAATCAACTAGAATAATGCCACTCAAAACTACAATTCACAGCAGCCCGGGAGGAAGAAAATAAGGATGTGCCAATGTGGGATGACGAAAAAAAAAAGAATAAAAGGAAAACAGGCTGTTTGGCCTTCACGCACAACAAAGCACCTCTGATGTGAACAGTGCGCTAGAACTGTGTTTATGTCGTGTTGTGTGTTTGCTGCTGGGGGATTTCACCAGAGGAGGCTGTTATCAGACAGGGATAGGTATTAAGGGGACTGGGTACTTTATAGAGATGTATTTTAGTATTCGGCAGACGTAATGGGAGAGAAGAACAACAACATTCTCACTGCTGCTCCCCTCTGAAAACACAGAGAACCAGACTTCAAGAGATTCGCCAAGACACACAATCTTCAAATAGAACTTAACACAGTCCAGGTGAATAGTAGCCATACTCAGAAGGCATCACTTTATAAGTTAGTGTTATATAGAAGGTCTGCATCTTAAACGATACACTTCAAATTAAACGGTAGGGAAAAACACTTAAAAAGGGATTTTTTAATATTTTTGACTAGTACCATCCCATATAGGACTTGCAATTGTGGTTACTTGTTACAAATTAAGAGTCCATCTTCTGATTCCTTAATATGAATGTCCCTTCTTTATTGGAAAGTGCCTTTGGGATATTTTTTTAGCTTATTTTATGGTTTGGTAAAAGTAATTCGACCTCAGTAACCAGCACAGTACAGCATTTTACAGAATGTTGTTTCTTTTTTATTATTATTAATCTGATAACTGTAATATTACCTGGGGTGTATTCCAGAAAGCAGGGTTAACTTACTGTGAACTAAACCCTGAACTCTCGGTTGATTAACCCCAAACCTTGCTTACTCGAGGTATGTGGTTCTCTGAAGACATTCTCAACAGAGCAACGAATCGACGAGTCACTATAGAAACGGACGCTAAGAAAAAGCGCGCCAAGCTGTTTCTTTCTTCTTCTTTTGTTCATTAGTTGTTTACCTGCTTAGTGCATATCGCCACCTTACTGATGGCTGTGCAATCATTTACATTTTTTTTCCAATCCTTGAGAATGTAAATTGTATTATTTGTTTTATGCTAATTATACATTAAGTCATATCAGATATGTATTTTGATTTAGAATTCAGACATTATAGAAAATACCACTCCATGTGTGAGATATAACATGTAATAAAATATATAAGTTAAACATTACCTTGTCATATTGTTTTATAATTTATGCATACCTCTTAATACATAATTTATAGATAACTCATATATGCCAATAAAATAAATAATCATATTAGAATAATATATTACCTTATTTATTACTTATATTAGCGCTTCCTCATTAACATATCATATATATATATATATATATATATATATATATATATATATATATATATATATATATATATATATGTGTGTGTGTGTGTGTGTGTGTGTGTGCGTGTGTGTGTGTGTGTGTGTGTGTGTATATATATATATATATATATATATATATATATATATATATATATATATATATATATATATATATATATATATATATATATATAAAATAGGCTATATTACATATTGTAATATTATATAATAATCTGTCACCCCATTGAAGGCTCGTTGTAGTGAACTAACCCTGGAACATAACCTGCTCCGGAGCAGGTTAAGTTTAGAGAGTGAGTTGCTATGACTACTAACATACCCTGAAAGTTACCTCTGTTTTTGGAACCCAAAGTTGAGGTTATCCGCTTACTTACTCTTAAACATACCCGGGTATGTCACATAACCTGCTTTCTGGAATACCCCCCAGTTCTGTCTTGATTCGGTTAAAACAATTGGGTATGTAGTTTAGCAAATTTACATTTAACCCCAAACATAATTTCTCATCATAAACTAATTGTTGTAGTAATTGTTTTAAAAGTGACACTGAACAGTGGTGGAACACGAAGTAAAAATAATAATACTAATAATCTTAAAGGGGTCATATGATGTGATTTCAAGTTTTCCTTTTTCTTTGGAGTGTTACAAGCTGTTCGTGAATAGATAAGAGCCTGTAAAGTTGCAAAACCCAAAGAGATATTCTTTATAAAAGTTACGAGTCAACCACGCCCTCCTAAAACGCCTTAGTTAAACACGCCCCCACATGTCTACATCACCATGTGGGAAGATTTGCATAACGCCACCCAAATGTTCACTCAAAAAAAAGAAGGCATAACTTTGATTCTCGCTGTAGTATTGTTGCTGCTGCCATGTTGTGGAGACAGATGCTGTGTTTCATTGTAAAAGTGAAGCTACTTTGTTTGTTCTTCGAAAAGGACACAATTAGAAATCAGTGGTTAAGTTGTATTTACAACACTTAAGACATGGTTTTATGTTTACGAGGCATGATGCAATGCAATGCTTATAAATAGTCATTATAATCCATAATTATGTACCCAGTGGATGCAACAAATGGCTTATTTGTAATGGGTTTTATTGGTTTTGTCTTGTTGCGCCAGTGTTCTGACCGGGACACGAATAACAGTATGGTGAACAAAGGGCGAAACATTTCTGTCACACACTTGAGGTATTCGGCCAATCACAACGCACTGGATAGCTGGCCAATAAGAGCACACCTTGCTTTTCAGACCGAGGAGCTTTGTAAAAATGACGGGTTTCAGAAGGCGGGGCATAGTGAAACAATAATGTACAGTATGTGGAAAATGTTTTTTAACCTTAGACCGCATAAACATATTTCATTACACCAAATACACAAAACAATGTGCTTTTAAGCAATATCATATGACCCCTTTAAATGAGAATGTTTAGCATTTAATTTATTCACAATATCCAGGCAATTTATTATTAAAAGTGAGCATTTTACAGCAAAAGGCACTATTATGGTGCATTTAACATGGTGTTTGTTAATACTTATATTATGAAGCAGGGAAAAAATGGTTACACTTTCCATGAAGCCCGTATTTATAATACATTATAAGGGTATTCTTAAGGCATTATAACGAATGGATAAAGCATTATAAAAAACGTATGTTATCAACTCATGAATAATCATAACAACAATTATAATACATCATAATACTTATGTATATGTGGTTATAAGTTTAAGAGTATGATTATTTATAACACTCAATGAACACCATATTGAATCTACTTCATTTACAGTATAATGGACTGTATCATGACATTATTTAAGATCTGCACAGTATTTTACTACAGCTTGTGAGTGGTTAGATGTTGAGTGTTTTTAGAGTGTTTCCTGTTGCGCTGTTTATTAATTGATGTGAGCTTAATACTCCAACTGGAAAAAAAAATGCAATATTTTATATGGTTACATTTTATTTTGATGGTCCCCTTAATCAATTGACTATAAGCGACTTTGCAACTACATGCCAACTAACTCTTATTACAGTATTACTATGCTCAAAAATAGTAGAATCTAATATGGTAGAATAAGCTGATGTACTTCCAAAGACACTTACAGTATGTCAGTTTATCTGTTGGTTGACCATCAAAATAAAGTGTTAGGACTTATTTACAGTAGCAGACTTACTAATACTCCAATGACCGCTGGCTGATATGAAGTTGCAGAGTTACTTATCAACAGCTGTCTAAAGGGTACCATCAAAATAATTAAATTGATATTACAATAAAAATAGTTCAAAGAAAATGTGTCATTACACATTAATATGATCAGTTATGTGACCTTATGAAAGAAAAGCTAAATATTATTATTATTACTACTTAAAAGTGTTTTTTTTTACTGCTTTAAGAAGCATCAGAAAAATGGCAAGATATGCGAGATAAGCTAGAACCACAAATAAGTACATTTTATAATAATTAAAACTGTTCTTATGAATATTAATGAGATGATACAACATAAGTTTTATTACGATGCATTATGCAGTCATTATAATGCTTTAAGAATACCCTTATAATGTATTATAAATACAGGCTTCATAGAAAGTGTTACCAAAAAGATAAAACCACAAACACTGACTCGAGAACACAAACAGCTTTATTATTTGTGTAGGAGACATACAGTTATATCTATATAAATACAGTGTGTGCCTGGTAAGCAAGAGTGTGAACAGGATTATCAAATGTTCTGCAGGTTTGGTCCAGGCATTCTTACAGACAGAGGGTTGTACTTTTCTCTAGCCGACCTAAATCACAGCAGCAGACCCCTGAATGTGCACTGATTTATAATTCTCCAAACTCCAAGACCATTTCTTTCTCAATTTGTCTCTTCTACAATCTTCACTTCACAAAATACGTCAGCAATTTCTAAAGAACTCCAGGCCCTTTCCAATCAGTCAACCCTGGGGACAGCAGCACAAGCTAATCTGATCTTGGAGTTTTTGAAAAAGGTATTGTGAAATTACTGACTGAAATACAAAACAGAGGGGAAAAAAATAAACTAAAAAAAAACATAAAAAGAGACTTTAGAGATGCTATACAATTAGTATGCACGATACCATAAGTAACTCAAAAGTTCCACACAATGACTTTGTAGGGTTTTGTTCTGTGTAACACTGTCAGTTGTTCTACTGAGCAGCCATTTTCCTTATGTTGATGATCAGCCGTTTGCTGTATTCTCTGTGGTCCACTGGCTTGGCGTCCACCACTGTCACTTTAATGCGAGATTCGTCCTATGAAGACAAAACAAAAAGGATTTGCATCCACGTCCTCAAATTTTTCAACTCATCCTCATCCAGAAGTAGTTGTAAGGTAGTGTTGCTTTCAACAACAAGAATTATGACTAAATATCATCGTCGACGAACCTTTACCACGTAAAGAAAACGAGACGAAACGTAAATGCTGGTCATGTGACGATTACTATAATTAAATGCATAATGCAATATTGTTGACAAATAAAAATTAGACTAAATTTGGTTTACAAAATAAAAACTATGCTAAAAAGTCTTTTCATTTTCATTGACCAAAACGAGACAGAACTAAATGTTATACGTTATTTTGTCTCGTTTAGTAGCATTATAATTATTAGTTTGCAGTATTTCGGTTTCCTGTGACTCACTCCAGGGGCTGCACTGTGCAGTCACTTCCTCAAGGCCCACTCTGCATTATTTAAAAAGACGACAACAAACTAAATTAAGTCTGACACCGAGAAAGGGACCGATGTGTATAATTCTTACATGTTTTGCTGGTAAAATTTTGTAAATTCAAATCAGAGCATCTTCAGTGTCTGGAATGGAGGTATTGAGTTTATTAAGGTAACAATAATATAATTATGTATGAACGTCAGTAACACGAATAAAAAAAATAAAATAACATGACAGCTTCACACAAAGACTAGCCTAAAAACTAAAATTAAAACAGGCCACCAAAAACAACACTATTGTAAGGTCTCCTAGGGGAATTAATATTTTTAGTTTGAATATGAACGGTTCCTATTTTTAAGCACAAATCAGCAGCAATATTTTGAGTTATAATCCTGAAGTACATATAAACAGGGAATGATCTTGGGAGGGGGAAAAAAAAGTAGTGTAGAGGTACAAGCCAAGAATAACCTGTTAATAGACATTCACATTTTTAGATGAATGCTGAGTATTTTCTTATGACCCCTAAATAAACCTTCTTAACCAAAACTGCAGGCATTAAATATCTTTTAATGTGATATTGCCTCAGAGACAAAGGGCAGATTAAATGTAAATCTGCCATACATTAATAAGCTTTAATAAAATAATTCCCATTAAGACCCACAGTACAGAAAAAAAAAAAGAAATGAAATAGCATAAGCAGCATTTAAGATTTTATGTTGTTTTGGCATCACAGAACTAGGTCTAGCACAATCTTAAAGATGCATGCAGATGATAGGCAAAAGACACAATCTTCCACCAAATTTCTTCTATTAGTCATTTGCAGATTTAATCTTCCTTTAGAGTCCTTGATGGCAACAAACTTAAACCAAATACACCTCAACCTCAAACCACTGACTGCATATTTCTCAGAGACAAACCTGCAAACCCTTGAGTTTTGCTCTCTGAGCACTGGACTGTGTTGTAAAGTAAAAGTTCATTGCCTGTAATGGTTTATGACAAATGCTGTTCTATCACATATTCAAAACCCTCAAAAATTCTTACCAAACAGCCTGTAGATATTTTAACAAACAGACACAGCAGTACTAAAAAAACATGAACAGTAATCTAATCTAGCAATCTAATATAAAGCAAATTAGTGCATACAATCTGGCTAACATTTAATAACTATGAAATAAGAAAACCTTCTTTTAACGTCATCTTACCGCAGCTTGCTTATGTCTCGATTACAATTAGATCATCTGCAGAAAAAAAATCTTGAGTAGGAGGCAGGAAAACATCTAAATACTACTTCTTGCATATGCGTGTAGAAAAGTTTCACACAAAGATGTTCAGACAACTGGTTTAATATAAATAATTATAGTAGTTATTAAAACACGATTCAATTATGTATGTTTCTACATACATTTATTTTTCCCAATACTTTTTTTTTTTAAATGTCCAATTAAAAGTATGAATAATGCCATTTTAACCATTATTAATCATCTGCCCCACATTTCCAACTAATGAACAGAACAGATAAAATTCCTAAGACTCTAAGGATATTATATATATATACACAAAATCACAATTTCAAAATTCCCTCACATTTAAGTTTTTTTTCCATGAATAGGCAAATCTTGGTTGTATTTATTCAATCATGACTTGACTTTATCGTACGAAATGGCCTCCATTTAGTCTAATATTTAAGTAAAGGTCCCATTTAGTCAACTGAATAAAACTCAGAACAGTTTATTCCAAACGTCTCCTCTTCACGTCTATACCTGAAGAAACTAACCCTGAGAAGATCCATATTTTCCTACACCAAAGTTAAAGGTGACCTTCCCCAGTGCTGACTGTAGCCTTGTATTCTGATTTCATTATCTAAACTTGGAATATAACGATCTCCAGCAATATGATGGCTGGGAATTCAGATACTGATACAGCATTTTAGATGCATACTAATTTCCCTGCAGAATAATAAAATCACATTACACAGAGATCGACTGCAGCACAGCTTTATGCCTAACTCGATTAAAAAAATAAGCTAGCCAATTTAAAGCTATAAATTATATGTAGCTAATATGAAATGGACTCAAATTTAAGTTAATTTGAATTTTGAGAAAGTAACATGAATCTCAACTCGTAACAAGGAGAAAGAAGGGGATAAAAGAAAATGCTGAGATGGTGTACTTTGCATTACGTTTGTCAGCAGGTGTGTTCGAGAAAGGCAAATGAAGTAGGTGGTGTTCTTTGCTTCAGGTCCACAGAAACAACAACATCCTCAATATTCACAGCTAATCTGTCAACGTGGTTCTCACACGGCTCTCATGTAGCATGTCATGCAGAGAAAGAACAAGGTGCAGAGCAATTTTTTTTTTATCATCGGCACGGTGATGGAGGCGGGGCCAGAGATGCTGTGCCCATTTCCATAAACCTCAATCACATCAAAAGGTGCAAAAAACATTGTGATATACAGTTTGAAAATTATTCTTTCATCCCTGGTTTGTAAGCAATTTCAGCTAAATTTGTTAGGAAGTAACAAGAAAGGGGTCTTCAACATTTTTCAAGCCAAAGACCCCTTTAGTGGAGAGAGATGCAGTAGTTTGTTATAGTATGTATGCAACAGGTTACATTTTACACCTAGTCTATAATAATTTGCATGTATTTATGTACATTACTCTTTGAAACAAACAAAAAAAAGTATGAGTATCAATGCTGCATTTATTGCCTAGAAATACAAATTATTTTAATTTAGAATTCCACAATATTACTGTTTTCTATCAAGGCTACATTTTGAAATGTAACTTATTCCTGTGATGGCAAAGCTCAATTTTCAGCAGGTTTTCATGTGACATGATCCTTAAGAAATCAATCTAATCTAACCAATCTATATTTTCTGATGAGCTTACATTGTAGGTTTCCAGCTTCGCTCGGTTCCGGAAGACAAAAGTGTTGAAGTTTGCATGCTGAAAGATCTCATCGAATGCAGGTTCGTTCTGTAAAAGCAAGGCAAGACAATAACATAAGAGGATTACAAACACCACATTGAAAAAGAAAACTCCATGTGAGATTGAATCAACCTCTTGGAGTAAGATCCTTGGGCTTAAAAGCCTATTTCATAAACACACCACAGAAAGAACTCCAATTCCAATTCAATGCCGCTTCTCAAAACGTCTTTGTAATACGCTGGCCAATCCTTGAGGCCATACTTATGTAGCGCACGGATGGAAAGCATAGAAAAAAGAATGAGTGAGAAGCAGACTGGAAGAAGGAACTCACGGAGTCCTTGAGTTGGCCGAGATAACCTGCATTTTGGCCCAGGAGGGTCTCGGCACAGTCCTGAAAGCAAGTCACCCATTGGTTGTCTCCAAAATCAGCAATGTTGGCCTGCCAGAATGAAATGACAATTCATAAAAAAGCACAAAACAATCCCTTCACTCCTAGTTGGCTAGAAGTCACGTCCAAAGGATACAAGCTAGACTGAATTTTAAAATTTGGTTTGGAAAAATTGGGGAAAATTTGGTTTGGAAAAACTTGGGAAAAAATGAGGCCATGCACATCAAATCCAGTGTTAAAGACAGTGATGTGCTCTGTAGATGGGATGAAAAACAAGAGAAATGGACATTTCTACATGTCTGGATGCTGGAGCCAAATGGAGTTGTAAGTTTCTATTTTTACAACATTTTTGGCTGCCGACCAGCAGCAAGATTTATTTGCCCATTTCTATCCTGTCCTGGAATTCCAGATGCAGATTTAAATACAAAAAGGGACAATTAACAAACCAGTCTGAGCTGATAACCTGCAAAACAGAGAGTGGCCTCAGATGAACGATGCTTTTAGAGCAAGAAAACAGCAACTAAAACTGTTACCAAGTCATTTCAGAAATGACTATTTTCAGAAAGCATAAATGGGGATGGCAGAGATATTTATTTTAGGACAACCAGAAAATACTGACTGGAGGAGTTTGATGTGTTATTTCAGAAGGGGCAGGAGAGCCAAGGGCAAGTCCCTTACCGAGAGCATGAGACGATATTTGAAGTCAGGGAACTCTTTGTCGCATTTCTCACAGCGGTACATGCCATTCTGCTGGTCCACCACCTTCTTGTTGCAGTCTTTACTAGGACAGGCCTGATATAAGCAGTTCTCTTTACGGATGTAGACTATGGTGGCGATGCAAGAGAAATAATCAGCCTGGGAAGAGAAGAAATAACATTTTATACAAGGAGACATTAGTACTGTTTCTGCAAAATAAACCTGATTCTATTAAACACAGTAGCAGTTTATTACTATTTTACACAACAATAAAGATGGTGTTGTTGTCTCCAAACATTTGACTGATACTGTACATCCTAACTACCACTTCTATGGTATAAAATCCCTGAAGTTATTAGATTGTAGCTGCAGAACTTATATAACATGATATATAGAGTTTAAAAATACAACCTGCCTGCAAAATGGGCCAAGCAGAAAAGGCAAAACAAAAAACTTGCCTATATTAATTTAAAAGTAGTATATGCAAAACGAATATGCATAAACATTAAAAGGGCTTCTGAAAGGGGCTGAAGGCAGAAGGGAAACAGCAGCCGTAGAGCACCTGGAGGGGAGGTCAAAGGCTCTGTGCTAAATGTATGCAGAAGAGACAATGGGAAGACAGGAAGTGCACAGCCAGTGGGGCTGGAGATGAAAAGGGAGACAGCGATACTAGGAATTATTTTGTGCAGTTGGCACTTCCTGCTAAGACGGTACTCTCTGGTATTGCTATGACTTTTCTGAAAGCCTTAGAGGCACAGATATCATGTTTTGCTTTCTGAATCATATCAAATAAACCATTATATAACATAACAGCATAAAGAGTTTTTTTGTTAATTGTTTTTGCATGTTAAATATCTGTATTTTTTTTTAAAATCTAAACAGCACTGATAACAGGGTTGAATGGATAAGCTTGAACAAACTTAATGCGAGAAAAGAAAAAAAGGGTCAAACAAGTCACAAATACATTTACAAAGCAACATTTAGTCCTAAACATTCCAAAACAGACTGATAGCTTAAATACTATTTTTACCAGTGTTCTGAAAATGCACTTTCAGGTCCTATGTCCCCTTTTTATGAAAAAATACCTCAACTAGAAGGAAGAGGGGGTTCAGACAGAAGAATTGCATGTTTGAGGGTGAGAAGAGAAAGGAGGTAAAAATAAAAAAAAAAGTCTTGAAGAGTCAGCTAAGAGCACATTATTGTTTTACACACATCACACATCAAGAAATAAGATGGAGGACAGACAGAGGAGATTGCGGATTACAAGGTGAAAAAGGGGTCAGTGGCTGGACATGAGCATGACTGCTCTTCACAAGGCTCTGGAGAAACACGTTAAACCAAATTTTTCCCTCACAAGCACACGTTTACCCTGGTGATAATGGTGCTGATGAAAGTACTAAGATTCTTTTGCAATGACCTACAATGGGTTTAAGAAACTCGCACTCCTCAGAAACTCAGGGCCTTATTCATATTTCTGCTGTAAAACCGCTCTTTAATGAAATGCAAAAAAGGGCACTTTGCCTTTCTGAAGACTGAGAATTCAGCTCGCAGTGGATTTATCATCTCTCTTTGGACCATAATCTATACAGAGCCTCTAGCAAAGTCTTAACCCCATATTTTCTAAGGAAATGGGATATGAAAACAACAACAAATGGCAAAAACGTGTTACCACTGTAATTGATTTCTCTTCTAACAGGTTTACTGCTGACCACCCAGTTGTTTCGCTTTGAGAATTTGACCCCAATTAACTTCTCGAAGGGCTGGAATTGATATTCCGTGTCATTTCAAATAAATAAAAAGCCTCCCGGGAAATGTGAACGACAAAGGCAGAAAGCAGACAGAAAAAAGGCTTGCTATTCAATAAGTGAAATATCCCCGTAAATTATGGTCATTTCACTTAGTGACAAAAAAAAACCCTCTAAACATTTCCACTTCTCTAAAATACAATAATTAATCCAGTAAATATCTATGTAATTATTGTCACATTTGTTTGGTAGATGAATGGGTCCTGCAGAGCAGTATATTTTTCTAGTTACCAATCAATATGGCTGACATTTTCAATTTTTTTCAAGAGAGTCAGAGTAAAGTCACTTATTTCATTCATATTTTTTTTTTTTTTTTTTTTAGCACAGACAGATAAAATGCAGATGCTGAAGTACCATTCACTCAATCAAACCTGAATGATTTAATGATTTAAGCTTTTCATACCAGATAAGAATTTTTAAAACATTATTTTTAAAAAGATTTCCAAAAGCACAATTCCTTATTGATTAGATCCGTTTAAAATTGATAATAATAAAAAAAGAATAAGATTTCTACATTAACTACAGAAATATCCCTTACATGTCCAAGCCTAGAAAACAATATTAAAATTCCCTTCCAATAAATTTGACAGGACATTTAAATCCTGGTAAAATGGGACAGAAAACTAGGACACAAACATTTTTTGCGAGGAGCGTTGCTAATTAAATACAACTGGCTTTGAGCTTTTAGCAGCCTAACCTTGTGTCCCATTAGAGCAGATAGGATGACATCAGTGTGAGGGCATGAGTACATTTCATCAGAGAATAAACTCTGATGGGGTTAACATTCTTGCCAGTTGTCCATAGAGTACCCCTAACACATCAGTCAGACTTTTTTCCCAATTTAACACCACCAATGCACTACTTCAGTAGCATTCTGGACAATAACTCAATAACTCGGAGACAGCTTATTCATCAATGTACATGATCAGCTGAAGACAAAGTCTGGGTTGTTAAGCCCCAACCAGACTGTGAGATTCCATTTCATTCTACATACTTCCTCTATTATAATATCTTTCATGCTGCGATTTTGGTTAGCAACCACACTTGACTGATGATGCAGTGTTCAACAGCAGTATCACGCAACACCCAGTGTCTAAATCACATTCTTCAGAAATGTATAATACAGAGAAGAAAATAAAGTCTTGTTTTCTCTCTGCTTTAATAACTGATTTCTAACTTATGTGAAAACATTCCTCCCATATTTCACATACTCATTTGTTATTGTGGCATCATTCTGTAGCCCCTCTCTTTTTCATTTATTGTGCTACACCTGGTAAGCTTGTCATTTCTCTCTTTTTCTGGGACATTTAGCTTTCATTTTGTCTTTGATATTATCCCCAAAAATAACCATGCTTTAATAAATCCTCTTTAACCAAACAAGAAAAGTAAATAAATTAAATGTACTATTTAAAAAGTACAATTACATTACTATAACAAACAATAAGGTAAGCATTAACATAATTATAACAATATGGCAATTTAATTTAGAAATACTTGAAGGCCACATGCCATACTCTGTTCATATTTAAATTATTTTGCTATGGTATTGAAATTGTCATCTTTAATTGCAAATTAATATAATCTAATCTCTGGTACTGGTTTTAACCATTAAAACACTGGCATCATGACAACCCTACTCCTACATATACGCCAGAAAATCCAAAAATAGACAGCAGACAAGGTCAGATTTATTATGCAGCATATCTGCAGTATAATCTCTTAATTATTAGGCTTAGTAAATGGAGTCCTGCTAATCTCCATTCTCTATCTCCAGTGCTGAATGTGAGTAATGTTTAAGCACACACCTTGGGAAGATGGGAAGGGCATTACATAGAGTGATTAATGAGCAGAGAGAAAAGTAACAGTGTAGCTAAATGACTGCATGCCTGTGTCTTTTGTTTCAGAACACGTGTCACGCAGGACCGACTTATTACAGCTAATCAGATGAACAGACAATGACAACCCCTAATAAAGTGATGCTCTACAAGACAATGAATTCCTAAAAAGAGTAGTATTTATGGCTTATTTTCATCATCAGTTCATCATTCACTGCTGCAGTTTCACCATATGTACAGAAGTTTGCCATTTTCTACAATCTTATAAGCACTTTTAATGTGTGAATGTGCGCAGTCAAGTGTTTTAGTTTTCTAATGTTAGAAACTCTGCTATTCTAGATAGAGCCAATTTAGAAAATTGTCTTTTTAGACAAGAAATGTGTGGATGACATACTTTGTCTCCATGTCCCAAGTGCTCATTCTTGACTTCCGCCAGGGTCTTCCAGTTTGTGTTTGCACCACCACCACCAGGTCCTCTCAACTCCGTCATCGACTGTCCATCCATAGCATGTCCTTCCTTATCATACCTGTTAACAAATACACAAAAAATTGTCAGCCTCTAATGCTGTCAATCATCAAAGAATAAATCAGTCAGACATCTGTTCATCTCTACATGCAAGGTAATAGCTCATCTGTTCAGGCAGATAAGTAGCTGATATCGTAACTAGATCTACAGAGACAGAGAGCTAGAGAAAAACAGCAGCAGTGGCCACAGAGACGCTGGGGGCTACTTGTGAAACGAATCAACAGTGTAGGAATGGTTCAGGGAGATGGGGTCAGAGCTGCAATGGTGAAATCAGAAACCCATTTTCACTCACGCTCCGGAGTGGCTGGGAAGACAGAGTTTGGAGAGAGAGAATAAAAAAAACAACAAAGCTCATTTAGGATGAAGCAGTGTGTCTGAGGAATCGATACCGCATGATAATCTTGAGACCGTAGGCCTGGTTACCAGAGGGGTAGGATGGGGTGGATCGGTAAATACAAGGGTTCAGGGCTCGTTCTGGGTGGCACGACTAATTGAAAATATCCAAGTTAAGACAAGCTTGTGGCCCTGGCTGCTTGTACTGTTTGCCACGTGAAAAATGGGTTTAATTCTAAAGCATGGTTTCTACCTTAGTTTTCAGCTGCTTTACTGTATCACCGTACTTGCGTACTTCCCAAAATAACTTCCTAAATATAATACTAGTTGTGCGTTAAAAAAAGGTTTAGCCTACTTCTGATTAAAACATTATTTTTTTGTCCCCAGCATACTTCAGTGAAAATTGGATTATTCAGAAAAGGCAAGCGCTATCATACGACAGTGACAGGAACTGATACTACGCTTGAATAAAGCAAGAAACTAATTGTGAACCTTGTGAATGAGTCATAAAAAAAAAACAATGCCGCAGAATAAAACAACTGCTTCACATGGCCAAGACTTGATGGTGTGAGGTAATTGGCTGACTAAGCCTGAATGTATGGATGACGGCCGGTGCCATTGAGGAAGGCAGAATGAACACCAGAGGAGCAAATTGGAAATGGCATGTGCTTTAGAGCAGTGGAGTGACAGGCTGGCGCTCAGTGCAGTGTGCCTGAACTGAGCAGAGCAGACAACAAGAGGAAAGCAGCGAGATTGAGCACTGAACGGACTGCCACATGTCAGAGGACAAGAAATACTTGTGACAGGAATAGTAAGAGGCAAGAAAATTAAGAGCCTATGAAGAGATGTTATTAATAAGTCTTGGTTGAGTGCCTTTTCTCTGTAGCTTTGAAAAATGATTGCGTTTTTAAAAAATGATGTGTCAATATACTATATTTAAACAAAGTGTCATTATGGTATAACTAGGTCCTTAAACTAAGAGATGTAGATCGTTAAAGGGTAAGTTCACCCCAAAATAAAAATTCTGTCATTTCTCACCCTCATGTCATTCCAAACTGGTTAAACCACTGATGACACATGGACTATTTTATCGATGTCCATTACTACCTTTCTGGTCCTTGACCATGGTAATTCACTTGCGGTCTATGGAGAGACAGAAAACTCCCAGATTTCCAAAATTATTTTAATTTGTGTTCCGAAGATGAACAACGGCTTTACGGGTTTGGAATGACACGGGGGCAAGTAATTAATGACAGGATTTTCATTTTTTTGTGAACTATCCCTTTTAACTCGCTGATTAGAACCAACATTAATATACAATGCATGTCATAAATATGTATAATTTAGCCAAAAATAAAAATGTTATTTATTCACATCCATGTCTTTACAAAATAATATCCTTCTGTGTAGCAATATATGTTAGGCAGCTATTCAATCTTTTTATATATATATATATATAAGTGCTGGGCAACGATTAAATATTTTAATCGCGATTAATCGCATTATTTTCTGCGATTAATCACGATTAATCGCAGCATGCGCAAAATTCAATAATGAAATCAAAAGTAGTGTATGTGTAATTTTATTCTTTCAAAATTCTGCTGTATGAATAAAAGTGCAATAAAATGTTGTTTGTCAAATCTTTAAACAAAATAAAGTGCTTTTTTACAGCAGTTAAAAGTTAGTAGCAGTTAACATTTCTTGTAAATCTTAACTTAAACATTAATGTAATCAAATTAAATATAACATTAACATATAAATAAAACATTAAAACATTAATGTTTTATTAAATAAAACATTAAAGTTTTGTTTAGTTTGTAAAAAAAAAAAAAAAAAAAAAAAATTGTCCAGAACCTGGATCATAACATTTTAACTGGCCCCTTCCGAGCAACAACATCAATCTCCTTTAAGAGACTAAGAATCTCAGTCCAAAAAAAAAAAAAAAAATCTTTCAGTGATGCAGGTTGAGTGGACAAAATTAACTTCATTTATCCATTGTTCCAACTTTACATTTACTTACTCATCTGCACCTAGCCAGTTGCTAAGACACACAAGGTTCACATTTTCAGATGATAAAGAGAGACATTTTGCTGAAACATGCGCTAAACATTTTATTCATGTTGCACAGCAGTGGGGCATTTCAAATAAAGTCAGCACACTTAGCACAGATAGTGCAAGAAATATGATCGCTGCTGCAAGACATCTGCCATTTGAACACGTCCCCTGCGTCGCGCACAGTCTCCAGCGTTCTGTCATAGTATCTCTGCATAACAGCGCGTTTCACAACGTCCTGGCCAAATGCAGAAAGGTTGTGGGCCATTTTAAGCACAGTGCAGCGAGTGCTGCAGAATTAGAACAAAAACAAATTGAACTTGGACAAAAGAAGGAGTCGCTTATACAAGACATTCCAACCAGATGGAATTCGACTCTGGACATGATTTTCTGTTTTGCGCGCTAACTCATCCCAAGCAGCCAGTAGCCTACTGATAAACATCCCACCCCTCCTGTGACCCATGGTTTGTGTTGTATTCCCTTGTTTTATTACAGTCTAGCTATGTGTATTGAAACGCAGTGAGTAACGGACTTTCAAAATAAAAAGTACGTTAACGCGCGATAAACTAATTGTCGGCGTTAATTAATTAATGCGTTAACGCGATAAAAACGCGTTAACTTGCCCAGCCCTAATATATATATATATATATATATATATATATATATATAATTAAGTCTTTTAAAGCCATATGATGCATTTAAGAAACACAATGAAACGGAGTCTTAATTGACAGATTTCTTCTCTACTGCTGTAACTCTGTGGTCAGTTACATTTCAGGAACTGATTACAGACAAAAAAAACTTCATGAGTTAAAAGTTCAGAGTGGTATAGCATAAAAGTCATATTTTAAATTGAAAACGTGATATTTAAGTTATCATTATAAAACTACTTAAGTTTCAGTTTGTTTCTCACACAATGCTACAGTATGGCTTCAGAAAACCTAGAAAATAAACACACCAGTCTAACAGAGTGCTTTCATAGAGCTTGGCAGTATAAATCCTCTTCTGTTATATGGAAAGCTTAGACATTCTGCCTAAGATCTCCTTTTGTGTTTCACAGAAGAAAACAACACTGGGCTGGAATGATATGGGGGTGAGTAAACAATAACATTTTCATTTTTGGGTCAACAATTCCTTTGACTTGGAAACAGCATGGCAGCAAATGTTCTCTTGAAGCTCACTGTAAAGTACTGTAAAGTGTTCCCCAAGGGGAACTCTGCTCATGTGTGAGCCAAGTGGATAGCCCCCCAAAAAATATATTTAAACAAAACAGAGTCACTGAAACAAGTGACCCTTGTTTAATGTCTCAAATTGAGTTTGATGGAGACATCTAGCGTAAGTACAGGGAGTGCAAGCACAGACAGACTCCTGGGTGTGTGTTGCTTTATTCCACATCATGGTTTGAAGGGTCTGACAGATGGGGTGGAGGCAGGAGAGGTTCCACTGCCTCGGAGAAGACGGTCCAAAATGAGCCAGTCAAAGTAATTGGCAACCTATAAGTAAGAGTGGATCGGCGAACGAGAAAGAATGATAATGAACCGGGCGAGAGTGGAAGGGTGAGAAAGAAAGATGGAAGGCGTGTCTGATTGAGTATGCGGTCCACTCTGCAGGAGTGGTCTTAATCTCTGACGCCATCTATTGGACAAAAGAAGACTTGCATCAAAACGCTGAGATCTATTATCTAGTATCAGGGGCGTCGGAGTGGGGGTAAAACCAGTACTGATTACCAGGGCCCCAAAGGAAGAGAGGGCCCTTGAAAAGTCTGGAATATATATTTTCAAGGGGGGATCTTGTGCAGCGCCCCTGTCTAGTATTAAGGGTTAGTTCATATACTTTATACAAACTTGGGCCCAATAAGTAAACTGACTGCTACACTAAAAACAACCGAAGCAACTACCTGTCAATTAAATATTTTTGAACTAAGCATTAAAAGAACATATTTAAATGCCCATGCCTTCCTTGGCTCAGACAACACAAATGTAAAATTCCATGATATGCCAAGGTTCTTAAATTACACAAAATTGGAGAAACATGCATTAAATATTCCTTCAATACCTGCACTATAAAAGAAATACAACACTCACATTATCAACACTAAATGACACAAAGTCAGAAATACTGACAGTAAAGCAGCACAGTGATGACAACTCCCTATACTGAGTAGGGATGTTCATTTCAGTTCATTTTTCCTAACAGACACTCGTTAACCTATTATTAACAAACAACATTTTTAATTAAAACTGAATTAAATTAGAAAGGATAAGTTTCTCTGTGACCCATTAAAAATAATATTTGTTTTAGATGCGCAAAAAGCACCCAACAACAGAACATGAGGATTCACATGCATCACATCATGCAACTGAAGCTCTTCTGCGAAAAACATAAGCTAGGCTATACAAAGCCTAAATATAACAAATAAATAGGCCTTTATAAGAAATATATTTTAACTTCATAAATTAAGAAAATGAACGAATAACACCATTTCGGTTTATTTTTGTACTGCGCAAAAGGAAACCAGATGACAGAAAGTGGCATCCTATTTTTCTTTCGTCTTATTTTATGCACAAAGAATTGTTTTTATTGTGAATGTACACAAATAAAAGCAAACCGTTTTCAATTCCGATTCTCTTTATGACTAAAAGGAGTAGTTGCTTCCACTATTAGAAGGAAAAAATTCAAGTTACTCTGGCGTCGCATGAGCGCATGTTAAACTTTGCTACCTTGACATGCAGCCTGTTCATTATCATGATAAAATAGTCAGTCAAACATATGAAAAAAAAAAAAAGTAAATATGTAGTAAAATGCGTTATCCCCGTACAGCCGTTGTGTAAAACATTATGTTTTTGCGTGGATATTGGAACGTGAGTGAAGGCTACATAAGTAATAATTTGGCATTCAAATACATTGCGAATACGGAAACATTTGATTGCGTGTCGAATGACCAACCCAACGTTGGTTTCGGTTTCATTTTACCCTAAATTAATTCATTTTTGCTTGTTTATATTGCTATAACTTGTTAAAGCCCTATTTTTAATTCTTGTTCTTTTCTAAATAGTTAATTGAAAGGATTAATTGTGGAGTGAGGGCAACCAAAATAGCCTAGCTATGTTTACAGTGATTATTTTAATGTGTAAACATTTCTAGTTGGCATTAAGCCTATTTTTGAATTAAATAAAATATGTGACTTATTTTACGCAACTTATGTTTTTTTTTTATATAGTGCATTTTAATTATGCAGCAAACCTTACATTTTTTTTTATAAAATTATTGAAAATAAATGACTTTTTCAACTGTTTAACTGATGTATTAGTCGGTCAAAATTCTTAGCGGTCAGTTAAAATGAACATCCCTAATACTGAGCTCTGGACCGTGAGAACGAAGGATCCTTAATCAATGTGATTAATTGGACTAACTTTAAAATGGCAGACAAAGTGTGTGCCCCAACATGTTCAACTCCACGAGGAACAGACTTCAAGGTTTAATCCTACATCTTAACAGATCAAATATGCACATTGTCATTTAAGTGAACATAGTACTGTATTCACACTTTTGACATATCATTTAAAGAATTTTCAAGTATATCAGGATATGCAACTGAATAAGTTTTTTTTTTTAAGCAAAAATATTTATATGACAGATGGTTTGAGTAGAGGGGCTGATAAACGAGTGCTTATTGACGATCAAAAAACTTCAGAGACAAATTGCTTAGTCAAAAGCTCTTCCTTTGTATAAAGTATCAAACAGAAGCAGCATCTGGATTATATAAAATAAATGTTTTTCAAAAGAATATTTGAAGAGTTTGGTTCAAAAATTTCTATAAATCCATTTTGATTAATTGGAGTAAAAATGTTTTCTTTACCAAGAAAGGCAAGATGAAAGGTTATAGTAACATTCAAAATCTGGATTTTAATTTTAAAATATTTAATAAAATGTTTTTTTTTCCCCAAAATGCAATAAATCCATTGAATCAACATGAAATGTTCATATTGAAACATGGTTATTCCACATGACACCTTCTGAACTTGGTCAATACTATACTATTATAGTAAAAATACATTCATCAGCCATCGCTCCCAAAATAAATTCAATGAGTCGTCTTGTTTGCTATAAATTAGGGATGTCAACGATAAATCGATGATCGATTAATTGTCGATAAGAGATGCAATCGATTAAGGCTATCGATGGTCGGTTAACCGATTCAATGTTGGGCTGCGTGCGGCTCATGCGCACTCAACACGTGCGAGCGGCTGTGAGTGACGGTGACGATATATAAAAGCATCATCATTCATTCACAATGTACAAATTAAGCTTTTAATGTGATTTAAACTTTAAAGTACATTAAAATAGAAACAACATAAAAGTTCTTCAACATTAAATGCAATAGAAATGTAGTTACTAATCATTTCATCAGATAACTGTTTTATATCGTGCGCTTTGCAGGGCTGCGGGACACAGTGACAGGACAGGTAGTCTATTCATTCCTACAACTTGTTAATTCATTCCTACGAATTATTAATGTGGCAATTGTCCATGTTTCATTAATTTTGTTCCCTAAATAACCCATGATTTAAGTGAAATAAGGGAACAAATTAATAAATCGAACGAATTCTTAATTCATGAAATCTTTAATTTCCCTTCCCATGTTTACCACAGTAAGAGATGCGAAAACAGTTATTAAAAGCGAAAGATAATAAAATAAACCTGGGAAATTAGAGGGTTAGACTATGAAGATTTAGGAAAAGAAACAATGCCTAAATATACTGAATTTGTGGAAATTCGTGACCAACCGGCAAACCAGAACAAAGCCGCGTAAATGAAGACTATGGGGTCCAAATGCATGGTCGCGATGTAACATTTTCCAGTTAACCTATTATTCCTCTAATAAACAAAGCTTTTATACCACACTTGTCATAATCAGATCTTATCATTTCTAAATAAATAATTGCTGGATTCAAAACAGCGATTAATAGGCGCTGTGACCAACACATTCCTGGAGCATTCAGTTTAAATAGACCGTAGTATACCGGTCCACTCTGCTGTTATGCCAAGGACGTTTTTGCTCATATGAAGAGGATCATCTTTTCCGTCTATATGCGAATGCGTCTTAAGTACAAGCCTAGTTTACATTATTAATAATAGTTTAACATTCAAATACATTGCGAATATGGAAACATTTCGATTTGTGCCGAATGAGACATGAGCAATAACCTCCAAATAAATCTAGCCAAATCCGCGCTCGCTCATCCTCGACTGCACGCAGGCACTGTCACGATCTAATGCGCTGTATGCCGGATTTTTAAAAATCTGACATTTTCTAGGACAGAATCCAGCAGGGATGGAGTGTGTTTGTTTTGGTGCAGCAGCGCCGATGTAGTTCACTTAATGTGCAGCGCAGTCACACGCGCTCCACATTTCGGATAATTTTATACAATAATGTCAGTTGAAAACATCGCAATTGTGCTTTAAAATACAACAACGAGCACCACAAAACCATTTAAAGAGGCGCGTTCAGCGTTCTCCGTGCGGGATTGGAAACTGTCAACAAAGTAAAATTACCTCAAAAGTATGGCGCGCTCTCTTCATTTTATCAAATGATCATAATCGCATCTATTCATTTTATAATCCTGCTACTAGCATTTTATTCAGACTAAAACCTCTTTAATTCAAGTGAGAAAGCGTTTTGTGTGTGTGTGTGGCTTTTGCACATCCTGTCATACCGCTGACTGCGTGCCTGCAATAGACGCATTTTGCAGTATTATGGTTAACGATTAATCGATTAATTGATCGTTAATTTAAACGACGATCGATCATGGAAATAATCGAAATTTGACATCCCTACTATAAATTAATTACAGCAAAACAAAATTTCATCATGAACAAGAACATCACATTCGACCACAGAAAATGATATTTCCCTTACAACTTCCAAAAGTGCATTCATCTTTTCCATTTTATATTCATTTAGTAAAGTAATAGTTTGTTTATCCACAAGTGGCCGTAAAACATTAATAATACCATTTATGGACTTTAAAAAAGCACTTTGATCTACAACATTATTTTTAACCACTTTTTTTCAGAAAAATGGATTGCTACAACAGCAGTAAAATAAAGTTACAACTTGAAGAGGTCTCAGAAGTAGAAAACTGGCACAGTGTGTCAAGTGGCTGAATGAGTATCCTCATGCTGCAGACCTCAACAACACCTCTAGGTTCAACTTCAAAACAGCGCTTACTGCAGCTCTACTAATTGAAGGGCACCTATCAATTCCACAGTGGCCCGCTGGACCTTCAGAACGCTGGCCAAGAGGCCATGCACTGCGTATTGGCCCATGATTTGAAAGCTCATTATCTCTGGCTCTCCAAGTGAGCAGAGGACAGACGTGAGTCCAGAGACTAAGTGGTTGAACTTACCTACGACTGGATCAGCAAAACTGAAGTTTTGAAACATCGCTGACAAAGAGCATTTTTAGCCCCTCAAAATGCAAGGAAATATGCCGGTCCAAGCCCTATGTACAGCCATGCATAGAAACCAGATGCTTTGAGCTGGCACTCTGGGACTATAAAGAAAGCTGCTG
The DNA here is from genome assembly GCF_003368295.1 of Carassius auratus. Taxonomy (NCBI): domain Eukaryota; kingdom Metazoa; phylum Chordata; class Actinopteri; order Cypriniformes; family Cyprinidae; genus Carassius; species Carassius auratus. The sequence continues at coordinate 46,035 of NW_020525782.1, forward strand.
TGACTATCACTTCCTCTCCACTACCTCACCCCACTGTGCTCAGTCACATTCCACTACCCTCATTATGTAAATGAAGACTTCAGATCCCCCCAAAATAATTACCCTCTCAAACTTGCAGACTTGAGGCTGGTGAAACGGAGATTTTAATCGCTTGTCAAAATGTGCAAAAAAAAAAAAAAAAGTGTATTTCAACTCTGTTATGCACAGCTTTCATATTATTTCCCTTCAAGGCTGGGGGTCTATGTTACTGGGAGGTAAATAAATGGAGCACACAGAGAGGAATTGATTGAAACCTGCAGGGAAAATGAAGAGAGACACTCGTGGATGGCTTCGGCCAAGTGGGCTGCTAGGTGGTGAGTATGGATTGTTAACAGGTAGGGAGGAAGGATTAGTCAGAGTGGCACTGTAACAAACAGGGTTTAGTGAGGTTGAAGGCTGAGCAAGACTTCATGAGTAGCACATGAACCATTTAAAAGGATAGTACACTCAAATTAAAATGGTCATTTACTCATCCTCATTTCATTCCAATTAAACCTGTATGATTTTATTAAAATTTAAAGAACGCTGGGGTTGAAACAACAGTAGAAAAACAAACACACATCAAAATGCCTTTTCAAAAAACAATTGAATGCCATTCAGTAAATGCAATTATGTAGTTATGCATGCAGTTATGTGTGTACATCACTTTATAGTCTAATACATAAACAATTAAAGAAATATTCCAAGTGAATTTGGCAAAAAAAGAAAATGTAAACAATTATTAAACTGGACAGAAGTGAAATATATGTTCTATTGGCATGTGGAACTGCTCCACAATTAAATTTTTATATGAATAGCCTATATAAAGTTTTAGTGGTGCACCTCAGTACTCAGTACTATTATTTTCTTATGAAATAGTAGAAAATTTAGTTTATAATGCAAAATGTATGTACTATGATGATGATTCCTGTTCAGCTAACAAATTCATATAATACTCTACTGCAATGGGAAAATGCATTATTAAACACTTTGCAACTGAAAGCGTACAATGACTGTTGTTTTCTCAAATAATCGCAAGCTGCTGATTATGTAATAACTAGAGCCCGACCGATATGGATTTTTGGGGGCCGATGCCGATGCCGATATTAACTGGAAAAGAGACGATTTATAAGCCGATATTTTGATTTTGAAAATAAACTGGATATTAGACCCATTTCCTATAAACTGCACTTACACAACATTCAATAGCAAAATATCTGCCTGTTCTATGTATGTGGGCTGTATAAACCATTTTCCAGAAGGGATGTAAAAAAAAAAAAAAAAAGCCTTAGATTACAGTCTCAATGACTAAACAATTGCACATCAAAAGTATATATTTTTTAATGATCAAAAAACAGTCTGGTTTTAAACATTTAACACTTTTACTTTCTTCCAGTTGAAGCTGGTTTTAACAGTCTGTGTGTGTAATGTAAATAAATTATAATACTAAAGTTAAAGTATTTGCAGAAGTAGTCCCACACTTTGCTGCTACAGCATTCACCTTTTTCAGCCATCTGTAGGGCAGAAAGAGAGACAGAGAAAGAATAAGCATGTGTATTAATAATATCACCATGTATCATTACTCGTGTCATCATTAGAATTATAATAATAATAAACAGGGATCTCCTACATAGGCAAAAATGAGAAAAATATACATATATATTTTTTTATTTGTCAAGCAATAGGTATTACCTACTTATATTTAACTATATTATTTCAACATTTCCCTGTTATGTCTGTAAAGCTGCTTTGAAACGATATGTAAAAAAAAAAAAAAAAAGCGCTTGTTCAGCTCACATTTAGTTACATGTCCCCTCTGGTTTAATCATTTCTGACGCACCTACTGTAGTTACTGTAACTACACTATATTTGCTCTCACAGACACATTCACAACGGACCCGTATATATTCTCCTCTTCTCTTTGTGCAGTCTGAATCAAAACATCGTTATGCGCTGGCGAACGTAAAGTTAGCCTAATGTTACCGGAAGATTACGGAATCAATTCGAAGTTGAATGGTTAACGTTAGTGCCATGAACACACCGCTGTCAATTTTGAGAAGAACCACCTTCAAACAAGTTAATAGCAAGCATTTAAGGGGCCTGCTAAAAATGAAGCTATATTAGCGTTAGAGTAACGTAACCAGCCTGAATTCACCAAATTGTGCTCTGGACCTGAGGGTAGCCTCTTCTTCCTTGCTTCTCTCTTAATTCTCATCAACAGGACTAGCGCTATCGCTCGCTTCTTACAACGGGACAGATACATGTTTGCTGCTGACCGAAAGGAGGAACAACAGACTATGAAAGAGCTCCCGCTAAAAGTTTTTAAAACTCCGCCAACGCCATAGCGCAGCCGCAAATCGCGTTGTATCTGAAGGGCAACGCTAAACCCAGCGGGCAAGCACCGTGCATACCCCGTCCTGTGTGAAAGGCCCATTACGCGGTCATTATGTGGGAAACGCACCGCAATAGAATAAGAATAAGTTAAATGCTAACGTTATAGTTTGACCTCTTATTAACGTTCGCGCTCTTCCACTGATAAACATGGTATTAGCTTTGTGGCTAATCTTATATAGCAATGCATTAGCGGCTCTAAGTGATGTTGCAGAATATTTAGAAGTGATGATAGGACCGTTAGCTAGAATTACCACACCGTTTTTATATACATTGTATGAACTAAATCTACAATCATTTCACATGAGGAACGACAGACTCACCTGGGTGGCTGATCGCTTTCTTCTGTGGTGAATTTCTGTAGTGAATCTCTGGAGTTGCAGACCGCCCTCTGGTGGGCAAACTATGCAACACTCATAACATGAGTGAAGCATGAGACTCCGTTTCTCATGTTCCATCGGCCGTTATAAACGCCGATGCCGATTTAAATGCAATTAGCTCATATCGGCCGATAATATCGGCCGGCCGATATATCGGTCGGGCTCTAGTAATAACTGTGACAGGTCTATCCAAGATATTTTAAGCTTCATAATTATGCATTTGGCAGTCCCAACACACCTAAATTGGCAAGGCGGCAGAAGAAAACATTAAATGAGTCATAACAGTTTTTCAATTCCTTCAGTAGCCAAAAAGAATCTATGAGGATTAAGACAGCACACGTCTGTGCTCTAGAAACACCGGCAGTAATCATATACTAAGCTCAGCTACCTTGTATGCAAGTATTCAGAACAGCACCATCTCTCAAGGCATTCAGTGCCATCATTTCCCCATCTTCCTTGTTTCATATCCCCAGAGCAGAAATAAACATTTCTGTTCTGAAAGGAACCAGGTCACACGAGTCCACTAAGGGAAACTAAACATCTTGGCAGGGGATTAGCCATAATTTGCATTTCTATATCAGCCTGAATGCAAAGCCCACCAGAGCACCGCTGATAGAGCTAATCTTGATATCAAAGGCATGAGCATGCTCACCCTCTCGGAGTTCTAGAGTGTGCATTTTAGTGTCTACTCTCTGCTCATCCCAATTCTCACAAGTGGAGAAATAAAAACAGGAGCGCATCAGAACGCATCTGTTTCATCTAGGACAAACACTTAACAACAGATGCAGCGTATTGTCTCTGAAACCGAGAGAAAAAATCACTCACCATCCCCGCAGTTTGTATGCCTCGGGAATGTCAGGGTTGATCATGACGGTGCTGCTGTAGAGAGTAGAGAGAGAACGCCCACCAAAGTCAGACAATCTTGCTCCCTTAATGGCCAAGATAGGCTGCCCACTGCCATCAAATGTCTCTGCCTAAAGAGTGAGGGAGGGAAAGAGAAATAGCCAAGCACTGAACAATTGCACATACTACTCCAACAGTGTGACATTTTTCTTGCAAGCACTAGTGCAAAGGATCTAAGTATTTTCCATCTAATTGTTCTTTTATGCATTTGGTCTTTTGTGTCAAATCCAGATTAGATAAGAATGGCTGACATGCCACACAGAAGCAGACATCTGGCAGCTGTAATGGGAGAGGGATGTTTCTCCCAGTGCTGGACAAAAACATCATCTGGTACAAGATCAGAATGTTTGCATGATGAATCCAATCAACCGTGATACACAAATGTTTGGAGTCCATAATTTCTTTTTATATTTTCTTTTACAAGAAGTATTAAGAAACTAATACTTTTATTCAGAAAGCTTGCATAAAATTGATTAAAATTAACAGCAAAGACATTTGTTACAAAAGATTTCCATTTTAAAAAGCACTGTTCTTTTGAACTTGTTGTTTAACAAAGGAAGAGAAAAAAGTACAGTTGTTCTGCCTAAAAATGTAAACAGAAAAAGCATTGGATGATTTCTAATGTGAAACTTCTTGATCCACAAAAAATAACAATACTCTTAAGTTTTATTACAATTATGACAATATGGACTAATTTTACAATATCAATTTATTTTGAACTGGATCATATAAAATGAAAAAAGATTGATGTAATCAGTTACGTACCTCACTACCCCACATGGTGAGCTGGATGATTCTGCCGGACATGTCCATCAGTTGGATGTTCCTCTTCGAAACCTCACGACTGTTCTTGGTCATGATGCGCGTCACATCCTCTGTGTTTTTACACACTGCAATCACATCTGCAAACACACATGCCGGGCAGGTTTACAACACTGCTACTCCCCCCAATTTACCAACAGTAAATAGGTTTGGGATGACTACCCTATACCACTCATCCAGAATGTAATTCCACAACACCCATCAATGCTCCATTACAGCGCACCATCTTAATCCGCTCATATCAGACGGCGTTATGAATCATTTAGCTGCCATTAGGAGCGTTTCACAAATCACTGCCAGCACCTGACTCAAATCTCGGATAAGAAATACGCTTGCTGCACCTCGGCGTGCTCCGACTGCCATTACCATAATTACAGGCATGCTTATTGACTCTTCATTCTACCAGTGACAGCATCTTTCTCCTCTGTTTCTGCTAGAACCCGACAGGGACACAAAGTCAATCTGCACCACAGGCCATTACTGTCATAAGCATTATTAATATTGCATTCATCATCAATGTTATAATTACCTCAACCTCCTGGGTCTCAACACATTTGTTACACAGAGCCGTGCCACTGTCTCCATCGCAGTTAATTATTAAAATGCTGGTTACTGATGATGCCAATTGTACAGAACAGGGAATACGCTCACCTACGATGGCGTCTTTCTCCCGGGACTCCAGGTCACCAATGGGAACAAAGTCACACTGCACCATGGGTACATCATGGCTGTCCTCGCAAGGGGTGATGGTTGTCTCACCATTTAAAGTCATCTCATAGTCATTCTTAAGCGTAGAGAACTGTTTGTTGGCAATTTTCAGGGTGCCTTTTGAGATGTAGTAGACCTGAGGACAAGAGAGATTAATCAGGTTATGATATCAACACATTCTAAGAATTTGTGTAGCCCTCCTTACACACCATATTAGACGAGAACATTAGTAGACCTTACCTTTCCCTGTTCGATGAGCGAGTAGAATTTGTCCACCTCGTTATTAAATCCAGTTGCTCTGATCTCCCCCTATAATAAACAAAAAGAAAGAAGTTACTACCCTTTCTAGTTTCTAATCTGATCACTGCTAATGAATGCTTACACTTTCATCCACAAGCTCCATGGAGAAGAGCTTCCCATCCCCTCTGGAGTTACTCCATGTGCGGATGGCACTCTTGTTGGTGACTCTGGCTCTAACAGTCCATCTGAAAAAAACAACACACTCTTATTAATTATGACCACAGAGTGTGTTATGTGACATGCAACAGTCAACTGGACTGGAAAGAGAAATATTCAGGGATGTGAGATTTAGACTGACTTTGACTGGTATGGATTGAGGCTGGCGATGGGAACGACTTTAGAGCTGCCTCCAGGAGTGTTGGGGGCAGCCATGGGCTTTTTCCCAAAGCTCTGAGCAGAAGGTCTGTTCATTGAACCTAATGAGGCTAGAAGAGAAAACCACACATCACTGTAAAGAACTATAATAAGGTAGACATCGTCACTGACACCTAGAGCACATTTCGAAATAATGACTGACTGTAATGCCACAACACTTCTGAAACAATCTTATGTGACAATCCTGAAAGTGTGAATTAAAACGGCTGTCGAATACAGCTTGTGAATCTACACTGACGTTAAAACTTCAAAGAAGATTAGACTCTGTGCTCAAAATACATAATTAAAACATCTTTAAATGCTTTTGGATAACAAAAAGGGGTATCTGCATTTTAAAAAGAATGAAATTAAGACTTTCTAATCGAAGCAGATCATGATTTTTCACACCAACTAACACAAGGTGGCCACGTGTTTCCACTACAAAACTATATTTATATACTCCATAGTGAAGTAATATTATATCCCTCCTCAACAAATCACATGGTTTTACATTCACTATATACCGCACAGGACAAGTTACACATTTAAGTTTAATACTTTTGAGTCAGATCGAATCCCTGACAAGTGCAAGTAACCGTCTATTATTAGTCATGATATTAATAGTCATTCACATGCACGTTAACTAAAGGAACTGCACACCAGCTGCAATATGATTCCTACCTTCTACCGCTCTTCTACTTCAAGTTTGAAACATTTCCAGCAAATAGTAAAGTGGAGAAAAAAGTTGTTTGATTTAATAACTCATTTATCAGTTCACCTAAAAGCCGTTGGTCCATGGTTAGTTTTCAAATCAGTCGCCATAGTTACAATCAGCTTTTCATTTAAGGCTTATGGTCTTACATTTTTTCAGAAATTTTATTTGTCAGCACTTTAAAAAGCATCTCGAATATGTCTCAGATTTTCAACTAATATATTTTAATTATTTTAGTAATCATGTAATGTTTATAATCTAAAATGCAATCAGTTCACAATTCAGAATGTCATAATATAACTACTGCATTTCAGCTCAGGAACATGTCTTTATAACTAATATGTACATATTTAAGATTTGTACGCACATCTATAATAAAAACGGAAAACATTTTTGTTTATAAACATTTTTGTTTATTTCCATACCATCACTTCCATTCTTAGGCTGAACTGGACGTACAGGAGCCGGAGCTGCATTCTGTTGCGGGTTTGACTGGCCTGTGGCACAAATATTTGATAAAACTGGATAAATGTATTTACATACCTCTAGACAAGGTGACTAAAATAGTAGAACCTCAATGCTAACAACAAAATGTAAAATGTTTTAATATGAGCATAACTAATGTAAGTTTTCATAAAATTTGACATTTGAAAGGTACTCTCACCCTCCACATAAGGAGTCGGGTCTCCAATTTTTCCTGCCATCTGGTCAGCAGACTTAATCACGTCCATGTCCAGTATAACTACCACACGTCTGTGTACAACATCAAACACCAAAACTTGATAATACGCATTAATACACATGTGCTATTGTTAAAAGGTTTGAGGTCAGTAGAATTTTTTTAATAAATCAATACATTAATTCAGTAAGGATGCATTAAACTGATCCAAAGCGACAGCAGATACATTTATAATTTACTAAGATATACATATATATATAATGAAGTTTTCTATTTAACAAAAACACTGTTCTTTCAAATTTCCTATTCGGCAAAAAAATCATGGAGAAAAAAAATATTAAAATGTTATGTGTTTTCATCATCGATAGTTCACAATTCTTCTTGAGCACCAAATCATTATATTAAAATTATTTCTGAAGGATCATGTAACACCAAAGCCTGCAGTAGTTGGCTACTGAAAATTCAGCTTTGCAAACACAATAAATTAAAATTTAGAAAACAACGGAAAAAAAGTCATTTTAAATTTCAATAATTATTTTCAATAATATTAATGATTACTGTATTTTCTTAATTTTTAAATAATTGTGGAATTGGTAAATATAAGATGCTTATATATATATATATATATATATATATATATATATAAATAAAATAAAAACACTACATAAAGCAGAACCACGAAATCACACAAACATCCTAACAGCAACTGAGTTAACTGTTAACTGAGACTAATGCTTACCGTCCGTCTTTGAGAACATTAGTGACGCTTCTTTTCAGCATACACACACAGTTAGAGGCCACCTGGTTTTGCTCAGCCATGGGATTGAGCTGTGTGGAGAGCATGAATGCTGGATGCAAGGGGGAAAATAGAAAACACTTAAAAATGAAAAATACATTGTGCCAAGTTTTTTGCATTTTTATAGAATAGCTGGGGTTTGCATCCCACTGATGAGAAAACATTAGATCATAATGGCTAATGACCATACACATCACTCACTCCTGACTTTAAAGAAACTCCTTGTCCGAATTATCCCACCACCAGCTTTCAAAGACATAAGCACCTAACATAGACATTTATGTGTGTACCTAACAAAAATTTTGCAGAAAAATATACGGCTTTGGGGGTGATCCATAAAGTTCCACATCTGAACTAAAGTAACAGCTGTTTTGCAAAACAATTTAACAGAACAAGTCCAAAACAACATCGTGAGCATTAAAATTACACTTGATTTAAAGGACAGACACATCAAACTAAATTGATCAAAAACGAAAAAAGAAAAAAAAAACGAATCCAACTTACAGGACATGGTGTGTAGCCCATCACTCATCATGAGACGGAACCGGGACAGGCCATTTCCCCCATCAATCTTACGAATGTTCTGGAAAGGATATTCAACAGAATAAAGTTGACTAGCTTATAAATAAAAGCCTGTTTCTTTAACCAAACAAAGAAACAGAAGCAAAGAGAACGAGCAAGTTAACTAAATATTAAATAGATACAAAAATTATATGTTTAATAAAAAAATGAGAAACAAAACAGTCAGATACTCCTAAAAGTTTCCTTTTACGCCTACTGAAATATTACAAATATAGTAAGTTACAATATAAATGGAACATTACTATTTTATTTCCCTGAGAAATCATGAAATCTGATTATGGCATTAATGTCTCAATATCCTCTTTGACATCACTATTTTATAAAAACGTGGTAACAAAATAATCTGATTCATTTGTAAACAATGTGAAAGTAATCTGACAGTTACCACACACTGCAGAACAGGGCTGCTGACTTCAATTCCTTTTGTCAGGGACTGAAAAGAAAAAGAAAAACACCATCAATTTTTTTTTCAAACATTATCATATAAATCAAAGTATGAATATTATTACATTCAGATATTTGCGTTATTTCACCCACACTCAAAACAGACGAAAAAAAAGACGACTTAGTCACATGAACAATCTGCCATCTACAAAGACTCTGACTCTGACTTCTTATACAGTTCAAATCAGTGGATGGGTGTTAATTATAGCTAACGTTACAATGAGTTCACTCTGAACGGACTACAACATTTGCATTTGTACTACGATGTATTAGCAAGTAAAATTGTATTAAATCCATTTAACTTAGTCACAGTTAAATCATGCAATCATGGAAAATGCTATGATACATTAAAACCAATGATTTGATTTCACTGTCATAAAGTTAGTGCGGATGAAAAACTTGTTGGCTAACTTAGCAAGCTTATGTTTGTAAAACATTGAAA